>NC_140172.1:85964103-86121603 GCF_963971535.1 Notolepis coatsorum
GACTTGACATGGACCACACACATTGACAGTGTTATCAAGAAGGCACGACAACGCCTCTACTTCCTTAGGCGCTTAAGGAAGTTCAACGTGAGTCAGAATATCCTCAAGAACTTCTACTCATGCACAATAGAGAGCATCCTGACTGGCAATATCACCTCCTGGTTTGGGAATAGCACTGCACAAGACCGCAGCAGACTACAGAGTGGCCCGTTCAGCCGAACGCACAATTGAAGGTGGGCTTCCCACTCTCCAAGACATTTACAACAAGCGGTGCATGGGCAAGGCTAAGAGAATAATCAAAGACTCCAGCCACTCAAACAACTGCCTCTTTGAACTGCTGCGATCAGGCAAGCGATACCGGAGTCTCATGGCAAGCACAGAGAGACTCAGAAGGAGCTTCTATCCCCAGGCCATCAGGATGCTCAATGAATGAACAATGAACAATAAGCAAACCATCAACACACCCACAGCGCACATACACTCACTTAAATAAACAACACACTGTAGCACCCACTTTACCACTTTAGACACACTTTACACTTTATATTTATATTTATATTATTGGTAAGGAAATTGCACATCATTCTCATTCCTTATTGCACCTCACCACTACAAGGTGGCACCACAAGCTAAGCTATACCTCACCATTTTTGTACCAGCTGTACATACTTATAGATATACTGAACAATTCTGTTGTTTACACTTGTTTACGTACTTGACTTCTTGACTTTCTATTTTATACTTATTATACTTATTTTATACTATCTTGTTATTATCTAACACACTCTCAGGAGCAACACAGAAAGAAACATTTCATGCAAAGTATTCTGTATTCTGTATGACAACTAATAAAGAAACTTGAACATTCACTTATATTGATATGGTAAAATAATATTTTTATTTTATTATATTATAATCTATTCTATTCTATTCAGGAAAAGTGGCATTGGATGAATCATGCAACTGCAAGACACCTGCGACACCCGCCTGAATACGATTGATGACTGACAATAAATTACTGTACCTAAGCTACTGTACGCATATTAAGGACTATCTAATTTGCATAAATGGCATGTTGATTAAAAAAATTCAAGAGAAAAGAGTTTGATGAATAAATCCATGGCCTGGGATCATCCTGCTTTTCTTTCTTATTTGGTTGATGAGTTATGCATCAATAACGACCACCGTTTCTGCTATAAATATGAGTTTCAAGCAACATTTTCACAACTGATCTAAAATCAGGATATGATTTTAAATTCCTCATGTATGCAAACATATAAAAACACATTTCATTCATGTTTCTACCTTGTTTAGTCAAAAAGATATGCACTTAAATAGATTTCAGCCTGGCGCTGGCGGCCATGTTGGATTTCTCTATTTTGAGGCCTTATTTGACATTTTTGAGCTTGGTATACAGCAGATTTGGATTCAGCACCCCTTAATACCCCTAGAAATGTTGTGTACCAAAAATAAACACGAAATGCCTTCAGGGTTATGATTTTCTGAAAATTGACCCTGTCTATAAAGTACATGTTACCTAAGCCGAGCGCATACAGTGCAGATATCCTCATAAGCATCTATTAATTCTTATCAATTAGATACTCTTTGGGCTTGTTTGTATCTACTTATTCTGAAAGAGTTTAACTAATTATTTTCGCTAGCAATAGATCTCATTCGATTATTCATTCTATTAAGCCTACTGCCATCAGGCACATTTAAAGAAATATAATCTGATTGATTGGGGTAATGAGGGATTTAACATTAGCCTATAGATTATGCATTTAACCTGTCGGCGAGGCTATTGAGCCGTATGTATTGTACCCATTCTGCAATATGTTAATAAAGTTTTAAATCAATCAATCAATCAATGACGTTAGAAGATCAGGATTTCTGCGATCGACATCTGCTGTCTTTTCAGCTGAGGCGGCCGCGCGCACTTATCCTGAGCATCAAGTCTGGTTTGAATTAACGAGACTGAATCCACCTTCGAGGAATAGGGAAAGCGCGGATTCAAACATCAGGTTAATTGAATCTGGATAATGGGACTTTTGATCGACTTAGTTGAACCAGGTACGGGGAATATGTTCAGCGTGCACACACACACACACACACACACACACACACACACACACACACACACACACACACACACACACACACACACACACACACACACACACACACACACACACACACACACACACACACACACACACACACACACACACACACACACACACACACACACACACACACACACACACACACACACACACACACACACACACACACACACACACACACACACACACACACACACACACACACACACACACACACACACACACACACACACACACACACACACACACACACACACACACACACACACACACACACACACACACACACACACACACTGTATAGTCTACCTGCGTAATGAATGAACAGTAGGCTTATATTATTCTAATGACTTGTTTTATTAGGAGATCACAGATACTGCACTGCCCTATAGTAGTACAGTACATACAGTACACAGTACACTCCTTTGCGGTTTCAGTCAAGCTTACCACCTGTTATGGTTTGTAACCGACCCCAATCGCACAACACAAGACAGGTATGAGAGTAAGCCAAAACAGGGCATTTATTTCTTACATAACAAAAAGCGGCACAGTCCCTTTAAGGGAGAACACAAAAAACACTAGAGTCAAAGAAATATGAAAAATGCGGCACTGTGCCTTTAAGAGGCGAACAGGCTAAGGGACAGGGCCAGGGCTAAATGTCAAGGACCAGGACCAGGGGCACTGGAGAGGGGGACAGGGACAGAGGCCCGGAGAGGCGGGCTGGAGACAGGGACAGAGAACAGGGTAAGGCCTTGGACAGGGCGAGGGCCAGAGCTGCTTACAGGGATGAGGACAGGGTTCCGACGGCGGAGGCCTGGCACGGGAACAGGGGCCCGACGGCGGAGGCCTGGCACGGGAACAGGGGCCCGACAGCGGGGGCCTGGCACAGAGATCCTCTTCGTCCCTACTCGGATGCTGCAGACGGGCAGCGCAGAACAAAGGGGGTCCCAGGGGACCGGGATGGGAACACGCCGTCCTCCCGTGGAATACTAGGGAGCGACGACGAGCCCGGGTCCAAGGGGAACGGGATGGGCACACGCCGTCCTCCCGTGGAATACTAGGGAGCGACGACGAGCCTGGGTCCAAGGGGAACGGGATGGGCACACGCCGTCCTCCCGTGGAATACTAGGGAGCGACGACGAGCCTCACCCCAGGAACGAGGATCACGAAGAGACGCCTTCCTCCCGTGGAAGCGGGAGCGATGACGAGCCGGCTTGACGTCTGGAGTGGGAACACTGGAAAACCTCCCGTTTAGAATTAGAGAGCGAAGACGGTGTCCCACTCCAGGCAAACGGCGACAGGTGGTGATGGCTGGCACGTCGTCTCACGCCGGAGACGCGGCAGGTGATGGTAACGTACAGGATGGTAACGTGCAGAACTCCATGAACACAGACACAGATACAGAGTCCAGAACACAGAACGACCCGACAAGGACTGGAGGGGAGTCTGCAACCTAAGTACTCTCCAGCAGATTGCAAACTCCCAACAGGTGCGTGAGGGTAGAGGAACAGAATGTCCAAGGGTGGGGGCTGGTGAAGAGTAGGAGGCAGGCAAAAGTTCTCACAAGGGTGGGGGCTGGTGAAGAGTAGGAGGCAGGGAAAATGCTCAGGGAACAGGCGAATCCTCACACCACCGCGTACAAATTTCCTACATTTCTCATGGCAGTATACTACATTTAATGCAGGTCGATGTCAACCAACATGCCAAGCACCCTTTTGTGGGACACCGGTGCGCAACGACTCTGTGGAGTCTGGTCCGCTCACGCCCGACTCTGTGGAGATGTCACGCTAAGATGTGTACTGTACGTACTGTAGGGCAGCGCATGTATCTGTGATCTCGTAATAAAACAAGTCATTAGAATATTAATATAAGCCTACTGTGTTCATTAATTACGCACACACGCATGGCTCTGTTGGCTGGCTTTATAAGGAGCTGCCGGAGGCGTGTCTGTATGCAAATGAAGTAAACGGGAACGCGCGTTCAATTTTGTCAATGAGTGACGTATCTCATTGTGGCCATCGCAGCTGTGATCATTTTGGCCACTTAACACTTTGGATGCCATACCCGATGATAGTCGGGTTAACTTGCCGACGCTTGGGCGCCAAAGCCAAGTATAGTCGGGTTTTCATCGTTATTTCTTTTATTCGATATTTCCATTCATTACAGGCACACAGACGTCGGGGTTAACATGGGGGATCATCCTGGGATCACCAAAGTGCAATACCGGGCGCATCCTCCCAGGAGGCGGTATCGAGCACCGTTCGAAACTTTGTATCCTGGGCTGTGCATCGATCTAATGTGTCCGGTCTGATTTTTCCTTGTCGGGCAAGGGAAGCGGTTATAGCGATCGGATTGAGAAGCGTCAAATGCTCCAGATGGTTTATGTGTGGCGGATTATGTTGGCGACATGATCGACACCAATACTGGGACTCGCGATCAGATAATTGGAATATTCTTTTTGGGGTACAGTCAAGGTAAGGGCTATATGATATCAATCTTGCGTTGATCAAAGCATGCCTTCAACCTGATCACAACATCTGTGTGTAACGTTAGTCCACAATGTATTCCGTTGGTGACGATCAAAGCATCAAAAAACGACCCCCCCCCCCCCCCCCCCACCCTTTCATGCATTCATGATGGAACATAATACCTATCATATGCATTTGATTTTTTTATTGTAGCGTGTGTAGGGATGAAACGCCAATGGATTTAGTATAATACACGTTTCAGGCTATAACCAGCCTCCCAGGAATTACCCTAGACCGCTCTAAAACCATACTTATATTCACCATGGTATAAAACAGCTGATGTATGGATGAAAGAATTATTTCTTTTTCACATATTGAACTATAGATACTCGATGTCAAATGGGCCATAGTATTGTATCCATAGCTATAATATAGAATATAGTTATTATAGCCCTATAACACTGCCACGTATTCCTATACTTTAAAGCGTTGGTCTTTTAACCACACATCACGCATATCGCTCCGGCGCTGATTGAGTTAAGACAGCCTCTCCACGCGTTGGTGAATCCGGGTGTAATTATCGTCAAGTTTCTCTTATGGCCTTCCAAGGTGGTTGTCGTAAGATAAATCTTATGGCAATGTTAGTGAATGAGACCCAATGTGGTTGCATGGTTTTGTTGTTTTGCCCTCATGTTTTTATTTGTTTTGCTGTTGTTTTGCATGACCTCATTTGTTAATATAATACCCCTATATATTTTAAGTTAACAAGACAAATGCATTTATTGTTGACTAGAAAAGAGAAAATATTTGTATTTGTTTAATATTTACAATTAGCATTTTTTCTTCTCAACAACACAACTTCGTTCCTGACATTAAAATACACATTTGTGTGCATCCGGGAGATGCTATAATGCACATTCAGTATGGTATGTTTTCAGCAGTTTCTTGAGATAGGAGAGGCCGTAAACAATATTTTGCTTAGGGTCCCAAAAAACCTATAATTGCCCTGTGTAAGATGAACGTGTAACGTTCTGGGTTTCTATCCTCTTTCAGGAGTGGAAACCCTACTGCCATTCTGGAGTACTTCACCCTGTTCTCTGTAATTAGCTCCGATTGACTGTCACCTGTGGTTCGTTGTCACTAATTACTGTGTGTGGTTTGCTGGGAGTTTGCCTTTATAGTAATCCCTTGTTTCTCTGTCTGTTGTCGGATCTTCAACAGAACTACCGCAAGCAGTCGGCCTCGGACAAGAAGTGGGACATCTTGTCTTGTTGTTATTATTTAGTTCCTCTTTATCCGTCTTGTTTACGGTTTCTCTTCCCTTATATATCTCTCAGTTGTAGCCTGGCTACTTATGCTTTTTCGTAAACTTTATTCTTGCTCTAGTGATTCTGATAATAAAAGAAACACATATTTTGAGAAATAGCAACCCCATCTCTGCCTCCTTATTACCTTCTACTATTGGACTCAACTTCCTACCTTGAATCGTAACAGAACGAGGGGCTAACAAACAAAAAAACAAATAAACAACTAGTATTGCTACTTATACTACTACCATTACTGTTATTCATACTATTGCTACTACTGCTACTATTTCTACTACTACTACTACATCTACTACTACTACTACTACTACTACTACTACTACTACTACTACTACTACTACTACTACTACTACTACTACTATTACTACAAATACTACTACTAGTGTATATTAAGGCTGTCCCCGAAGCCTGTTTTTGGGATTCGAACTTCGTCAGGGTTTTTCGAACAAACGTTCGAACCTTCGTTTTTGATAATACATTTAAAACATTTTAAAAAAAATAAACAATGTAATTCATTATTATTATTATTATTATTATTTTTATATCCTCAAACTAAATCCTCAATTTGAATAAAGTGATTAATCTGATTAAATTAGTTTTTATTTTTATTAAATCAACTTTCCAGCCCCAGACCCAGCCCATGGAGACGCCCCAGCCCAACTAAATCAATTAAATCAACTTTCTTTAATGAATATAACTCATCAGTTTATTTTAATACTATAATATTAGTGTAGCCTAATCTTTATCTATCTTCTGAGCATCCTCCTGATAGTCTAGTCTTTGATCACATGGTGTTTCCCTTGATCTACATTCTTACATGTCTAAACGTTTCAGGGTCTTTCCCACATAGTTACATCATTGAGAACATGGTAAGTCATCCACCTCTGTACTTAAACATGGAATTAAACAATCACCCACCTCTGTACTTAAACCTGGGATTAAACATAGGATCCATTTCAGTATTTAGACATGGACTCTAATCAGGTATTTAAACCTGGATTCTACTCTTCCCGTATTTAAACCTAGAGTATCCTCCTCCTGCCTTTAAGCAGTGTAGCCACCCTCCTTCATTATTTAAACATGGAGTACCCTCCTTCAGCATTTAAGCAATTTTCTATGAACCACACTTTGTATTTGTCATGGCCTTCAATACCCTCCTGGTTTGAATACACCCATTTCCCTCCCACTGTCTGTCTGCCCTCTGGTAACTTGGTTGAATACACCCATTTCCCTCCCACTGTCTGTCTGCCCTCTTCGGGGGACAATGTGACCTCTTTAAAGGTCGGGGGTTACCCCACTGACTACCCTGTAGTAGTAATCAACGGGGGTAGGTGTACTGTCCTCCTCGTCACTCCCTTTCCGGGCATAGTCTGTCAGATACTTTGGGGGTTTGTGTTCCCTTGAGGGATACCTCCCACTGCTTGGGGCACTTGACGTCACCCTCGGGTGCTCCTCGTCATCGCCCTCTGGGGGTTGCTGACTGTCTGACTGGTTGCTGACTGTCCGTGGCCTCCGTCTCGTCCATGGCCGCCGTCTCGTCCATGGCCGTCATCTTGCCCATGCGCGTATCACGCGCTCTGGTCGTGTTTCTTCATGTCTGTGTGCCCCGTGGATTTGCAGAAGCTACACCAGACAGTCTTTGTGCAGTCGCTTCTCCGATGGCCTTTCTCTCCGCATCGCCAACACGCCAGTTCCGTCGTGGTCCTGGTCCTCTCCCTTGGCGTCGCTCGGGCCTTTAGCACCCTCTCTCCCGCCTCCGCGGCGGCTGGGTCGGTATCTTCTGAGGCCTCGAAGTTCCTTAACTTAGCCTTGAACTGTCCCAACGTCATGTCCGTTGAACCGTGTGTTACCAGGAGTGTGAACGGTTTGTACAGCTCTGGTAGTCCTCTCATCATCATCATCGCCATCATTAGCCCATCGCTTGGTGCTTCTCCGGCACTCCTCAATGGCGTCGTGATCTGCTCCGCTCTGTTGACGTATTCGGTCACAGTCTTGGTGGGCCCCTTCCTCAGGGCCGTTAGTGCTATGTAGAGGGCCACGACTCTGGGTCTTCCTCGCCCGATGTAATGCTCTCTCAACACCTCCAGGCTTTCTCGGCCTCTGTCTTTAGTGTTGCGGAAAATCAGCCCCAGGCTGGTGTCGTCGAGCAGCGGCGCTAACTCACAGTACGCGTCTGCATTACGCTGGTCGTCCAGGGCTTGCTCTTCCGCCGTCAGTTCTCCTGTGGGGGCTGCCAGGATCGTCTTCTTCAGTCCCGCACCGTGCATGCAGCATAGCATGCGCTCTTCCCAGAGCTCGTAGTCCTCTGCTTTTCCATTGAATGAGGGCCATTTGCCCCTTCCCTTGTTTTCCATCCTCTTCGTTGGTGGTAGGCTTAGCTTTAGCTCTTGTTGGCCTAGCGTCTAGCCACGCGGTGCTCCCGGCGCTAACCTAGCCTATACTTTAGCTAAGCTTGCTACAGTACCCTTATTATTTCGCCCCCGCGTTATCTGGGCCCATAACCTGTTAACAGAATTCGGCTATAGGGCGACAATAATGTGGTCAAGAGGCATGGTTTCTATCTTGAGCCTTAACTGGCGTGGTTTATTATTCACATGGCAGAGCAGTAACACTACAGGTCTTCTCTCACTGAGAGACTGGGGGAAAGAGAAAGAAGTGGGAGGAGACACCTCTATTTATACTCGCCACCTGGTGGTGTTCCTGAGTGTCTCCGCCTAGAGCGCCCTCTAGTGGAAACAGTTATATATGTAGTTAGACAGTTACTAACAATCCTACACAGAACCTCTGCCTTCAACATCTTGTGCTGTTGTTTTAAATTTTCTGTTTATACTATGTTTTTAACTATGTTCTATTTTTATCTTATTTTTATTCTGTATTTAATTTTTTTTTACTAATAACTATTTTATTTAAAAAAAATGTATCCACTTTTTCTCCTTATTTTTCTATTTTCCTCCCATCCCAATTTCGTATTGCCAATTCTCCCCTCCCCTGTCTTGAACGTTGCTAGACTATGCCCCTCACTGGTCGGTTGTAGTGAGGATAGAAGCCTTGCATCACGTGTCCCCTCCGGTACACAAGGAGGCAGCCTGCCGCATCTTTTCACCAGACAGCGCGGACTCTCAGTAGCGAGGAGTAACACGTGGGAGGCTCACGCTGCACCCGATACTTCCTGTCTCTGCTGTGCAGGCATCACCCAACCGACCTGTAGGAGTCGCTGTCCACAACGTCCAATCCCCACCCATCGACTTCCACCCGCTACCTCTGCCAATTGAGATAGTATGACGACTGGCCCAAGCCGCAGGCAATGCTGACACCGGGATTCAAGACCAGAGTCTCTTGCATTGGTGACGAGCGCAATCTCCGCTACGCCACCCAGCCTTTTTTTTTTTAACTATGTTTTAACCCTGTAGCACTTTGGGATCCCAGCAAACAAAAAGTGCAATACAAATTCAATTTATTATTATTATTATTATTATTATTATTATTATTATTATTATTATTATTATTATTATTATTATTATTATTATTATTATTATTATTATTATTATTATTATATATTATTATTATTATTATTATTATTATTATTATTATTATTATTATTATTATTATTATTATTATTATTATTATTATTATTATTATTATTATTATTATTATTATTATTATTAATTATTATTATTATTACTACTACTGCTGCTACTACAGTACTACTGCTGCTACTGCTACTACTACTACTACTACTACTACTACTACTACTACTACTACTACTACTACTACTACTACTATTACTATTACTAATACTACTAATACTACTATTACTATTACTACTACTACTACTACTTTTACTACTACTGCTGCTACTACTGCTACTGTGACTACTACTAAAACTACCACTACTGCGCTACTGCTACTACTTCTATATGTCTACTACTACTTCTACTATGACTGCTACTACTACTTTTACTTCTACTACTACTACTACTTCTACTACTGCTACTGCTACTACAACTACTACTACTACTACTACTACTACTACTACTAGTCTACTACTACTGCTACTACGACCCAAAAAAAAGAAAAAAAAACATTTTTTTTTTTTTTTTTTTACTAGACATCACTCAGGTGTATTATTGATGCTCTCATTGATACTATGTTTGTTTCTGAAGTGTGTGTGTGTGTGTGTGTGTGTGTGTGTGTGTGTGTGTGTGTGTGTGTGTGTGTGTGTGTGTGTGTGTGTGTGTGTGTGTGTGTGTGTGTGTGTGTGTGTGTGTGTGTGTGTGTGTGTGTGTGTGTGTGTGTGTGTGTGCAGGGTGCGATCCACGGGGGAGCTGGGTGAGCCATGGCTCCCTTAGATCAGACATCAGCTCCCCTAAAACATTATTTGTGATTTTTTGGGGGGTCTCTAAATTACTGAAAATAAATGCTACTTTTGCCATGCATTTCTCATTTTTTTGTAATTTTCTGTATCATCATCGTGTATAATAATAAACGTATGCTATTTTGGATGTATGATTAATGATTTTTGCGCACTAATTCACACACGTATTATGGCAACATGCATGCTATTCTTGCAATTACCATTCGGAGCGCGGCAGCGCTGCAGCCTGCACGCATGGCACAAATCAAACTTGACCCGCACGTTGTAACCTGTGACTTGTTGACTTGACAGTGATAGTTTTGACAGGTAAATAAGGTCATTCAGGAATGGATAATGTCTAAACGAAAAATGCAACAAGTAAGCCTAACCAATTTTGGTTTCACGATGAAAGTGAAGCAGTCAACAGAGCAGCAGGAGGCGGGATCATCTACAGGCGACACCGTTACACCTGCTGCTGCTGCGGTGGTGGGGACTGCTGGCAGCAGAATTCGAGGAAGAGTAGAATTTTGCAGAACACCGGCGCCTGCTGCGGTCGTATCAGAACAGGAGTCTGAGCGATAATCACGAGATACTTGTAGAAATAATTGTAGACAGTGTTGGATCTATCATCTATCTAACTAAATGGATACTTTTTTTTATCATGGAATGTGCTGTGCAGACGGCCGGACCACAACTACATCAACAAGTGAGTTGTCTTATGTGTTCTGTAGTTATTGAAACTGATTGAATATATGACAGGATTCAAGAGGTTTATTTGTCACATACATACATACACAACACAAGGCCTACTAAAGGCTACAGTAACGTCTGCGATCACAGTCCGACTCCTCCCCGCCCGCAAAAAAATATTACGGTTCCTTGGCTCACCCAAAGACCATGCTATGGTTCGAACACTGTGTGTGTGTGTGTGTGTGTGTGTGTGTGTGTGTGTGTGTGTGTGTGTGTGTGTGTGTGTGTGTGTGTGTGTGTGTGTGTGTGTGTGTGTGTGTGTGTGTGTGTGTGTGTGTGAGATATATAGAGAGAGAGGGTGGGCTTTGGTAGACTATTGCATTGGTCCATTCATTGAAGATGAACGCAATGCGACATCCTTTACTAGGCTCACCCACCAACAGTGCAGGTGCTGAACTGCTGATCCGAATGTATAGGTAAAAACCATATTATGCGTTTTCATCAATAAAAAAATGGCTAAAAAAAATCCGCTTACGTGCACGCGCATTCACTGGGGGCCTACAAACACATTCTTTCATGGGGCCCAGAATCTGGAGCTACACCCCTGCTGCTGCTGCTACTACTACTACTACTACTACTACTACTACTACTACTACTACTACTACTACTACTACTACTACTACTACTACTACTACTACTACTACTACTACTACTACTACTACTACTACTACTACTACTACTACTACTACTACTACTACTACTACTACGACTACTATTACTACTACGGTTACTGCTGAGTACCTACAGAAATCCAGGGGTGTTTGAGTGTCTCAGAAGCAGTGATGCGTTTCGTGGGGTTGATGGTCAGCATCTTGTTGATCAGGTCTTTGGCCTCTGGAGTGACCGTGTCCCACTCTGGAGATGGAAACTGGGAGAAATTAAAAGGACATGAATGTACTTTGCAGCCTGTAGTGCTAGCATTGGCCTTCAGGATGACGTAACAAATTTGATTCATAGAGCCATTGATTTAAGATTAAGTTAAAACTAGCTAGATACATAAAATTGACGTGTGTATTTGAGACGTCTGAGAGGCTGGAGACATCTAGAGTCAAGTAACTGGGGTGACTGAAGAAATCATCTAGTAAATTATAATATAAACAAAAGCACAAAAGATCTCTCACAACAGACCAAAACCATTTGGGTTTTGTGTAAACAGGAAGGTAACCTGAGTAACCACACACAAACTCTCACACTAGCCACACAGACACACCACACACACACACACACACACACCCACACACACACACTCTGTCAGGGGACACACACTCTCACTCACTCACTCACTCACTCACTCACTCACTCACTCACTCACTCACTCACTCACTCACTCACTCACTCACTCACTCACTCACTCACTCACACACACACACACATCAACAAAACACCCAACTAGGACCCCTGTCTCAGCCAAAACGAGATCAACTGGTTTTAGGTTAATTCGATTAACACATACCCCCTAACTCACTCACAAGAAACACCCTGTGATGATTGTCTCATAGAACCATGCTGATTTGAATAGGAGGGCGTACCCAGACTCAGCTGTTGATTTCAACTCTGTATAAATTGTCCAGATGTAACAAGGAACAGGACAGGATGTAGCTGTCAAGATGGGACCATGTAACTCTGAAATGCTGTCGAAACTTGCTTTGCCTGCTGTTGAATAAACCATCCTTTCATCTGACCATTGCTCCATTGAAACCGTATTCCAGCTTCCTGCTTCTTGCTCTGAAAACGAGACCTCTATGCCTTAAGAATTACCACGACAAGTTAGCTACAAGACTTCAATTTACCACAGGGATTACAGAACATGGCAAGAGGAAGACTGGGCTGATCAACTAGCATTGGTGTTCTGAGTAATATTCAATCTGTCACTGGCTCAGTCTGTCATACCCACATGTTTTTATGAGTCCACTATTGTCCCTGTGCCCAAGAGAACAAAACCGGGCTGCCTGACCAAGTGCGGCCCTGTAGCATCAGCGTCAGGACGGCCCCTTAGATACTAAATAACTCTTACACCATTGAGAGTGTCCTGTTTGGGACCATCACCGCCTGGTATGGGAACAGCACTACATAAACAAAAATTCATGTGGCAATGCATACTACACAAATGAAAAAGAACTCCTGCAACTTTCAGTTCAAAAGCTATGTAGGGGGCGGGGCTAAGTTTCACAGGAAAACAATTGTTTTGATCATGGTTAATAGTACCAACAAGCTAGAGATTTACAAGAGATACTCAAGAGTGATGTTGTTAGTTTAAAAAACATGTAAAGGGGCACTTCACCAAAAAAACAATGCTCATTCATTTTGCAAATAATCTCACGCACGTCCAAAATGAAACAGTTTTGCACACATTCATTTACAGTTGTAGTGCTTAGGACTCTGCACTGCGGCGTGAGTACCGTGTTTTTAATATAGATTTTAAAAGTGTGTGTGACTGGCTTTGGCAGGTCACCCACACAAACTAGACAATTCCGCGGGGGAAATTGTGAAAGTGTGGGTGATGCCTGTGCACCGCCGGCCAACGGGAGAGGGTCTCTTGTGAGTCTCTATGACAAATGGTTCAAAAGATACAAAAGGGGAAGGGACTTATGGGGTGGTTACTAAGGTGTTATAGGTGGTTGCTAGGTGGTTGCTAGGGTGTTATAGGTGGTTGCTAGGGTATTATTGTGGTTGCTAGGGTGTTTCTATGAGGTTGCTAGGGTGAGTCATTTATCAATCCATTGTCAAGTTGCAAAACGAATTGCACAACTAAAGAAGATCTGTGAGGAGAAAGGCATTGCTGTTGTCAAACTAGGAAAGTTTCACAACATCAGGTGGTCTGCATGGAGACAGGAGATTCAGTAGCTTAAACCATATCTGCACAGAGCGCTTTTGTTGTTTCCTAGCCAACATGTTTGAGGAGCACAATGTCGCAAGAGAGACTGTCTGGATTATCAATCTTTAGTATTGAGAGCCGACACGCGAGCAGCCTAGATTTAAAGAGTGTTATACAGGACTTTGCGCAGAAGAATGCTTGTATGAAATAATAACGGCTACTTTTCTTTTATACTGAATGTTATGCTATGTGAACCGTTCCGTTGTGTCAACTCAAATGAGAGGAATGTTCTACAATACCTTTGTGTTACAAAAAAATACAACAGCACTTGTGTCAATGATGCCTGAAAAAATACACAAAAAAAAGCTTATATGTATAATAACAGCGTGGCACCGACTGCGATGTGCACGGCTGACTGCCGGCGGGCGGATAAATAATTTATAATAATAATGACAATGTGTGAATTTAATAATATATCGTTCGAAAGATCAATTTGTTGCCATTCGAACGCCACCTCACTCGACCAAATCCGTGCCTCGGTTCTCGAGTTACATGACGATATGTCAGGCGAGCATCTTTTTATGCACTGCATGTCAGATGACCACCCCGGACTCCAGACGCTCCAGAACTGCCAATCATCCCATGATAGCAAAAATTATTGATGATTGGTCAGCATTATAGTAGCCAACGGGTGTAGGTTTCCAACGATACCCCACATGGGGGGGGGGGTGCGAATAAGGCAACTAGGTGAAAGTTGACTAGCAAAAACAGGGAGTGATTCAGACTTCAGAACAAACGGGTGGTGGATAAGGAAATGGATCTCTCAAAGACCCATTTCTGAACACATTTTTATAAAATCTGGACTTGTACTACATAAGACTTCAGGCTATGGAACCGCTGTGTTTTCCAGTTTATACCCCTATGCTGGAATATGGAATCTTGCAACGACTACAGAAAAATGTGAGTACACAAGTTCAAGTTCAACTCAAGTTCAGACCTCTGTTACTCTATTTCATTAGCACTAAAAGTGATTTTCCTTTTTTGAATTAGTAACTTCGGAATGTTATATTTCAAAAGAGACCAGGCTCATTCCTGTGCTATAAGCATAACGTATAAAGCTAAGCTTTGCAAAAAAAGTATGCACTCCTCAAGTTCAAGTAAAAATAAATTGCCACTTTTCTGGGTGACACAGACACACACACACTCACTTGTGCTTATTCTCTTATAATTATAATAATAAATGGTGTGCGTCTGTGTTTTTAACGGAATCATTTTGAATAAATCATTGGTGATTGCCAGTGATTCTACAGACAGCTATTAAATATTTCTAGACTTTGCGCCTCCTGGTGGCATATAACAGAACAGCAATCTGCTTCAAAATTAAACCCGTCGGCACGGCAGTTACACGGCGGTAGTATGGTGGAGAGTCCTAAACACTACATCTGTAGTTTGACAGTTATTGAGAGTAAATGAGTTCTAATATGGCCACCAGTGATGTCCTTGTGTTGTGTTAATTACAACTGAATGAAATGATAAGGTAGCAGTCACTAAAAGACAAGGTGTTGCTATTTTTTCATCTACATCATTTCATGGAGCTGTATTAACACAACACAAGGATTTAATTTAATCACTGGGGGCCACATTCAAATTAATTTACTGTCAATAACTGTCAAACTAACTCCCGGCCACTGCCACCAAGCCTCTTCAACTCATTCAGAACGCAGCGGCCTGCCTGATCTCAATCCTACCGAAGTCGGCCCATGTCACCCCACTTCTTAGGGACCTGCACTGGCTCCCCATTGCTGCACGAATCCGCTTCAAGGCCCTCGACCTAGCATACCGTGCGGCAAAGGGAACCGCTCCCGCCTACCTCCGGTCAATGGTCTCTAACTACACACCCTCAAGACCCCTACGCTCTGCATCTTCTGGCCGCCTCAGACCTACTCCTATCCAAGCTCCGGGAGGGTCATCAAAGAGAAGTCGCCTATTCTCAGTCCTTGCCCCACAATGGTGGGTAGTAATGAACTACCCACCCCAGTTAGGACAGCCGAAACCCGTCCAATCTTTTGCTGTCGACTAAAGACGCACTTCTTCAACCATTATCTAAACAATAATAATAATAATAATAATAATAATAATAATAATAATAATAATAATAATAATAATAATAATAATAATAATAATAATAATAATAATAATAATAATAATAATAATAATAATAATATAATAATAATAATAATAATAATAATAATAATAATAATAATAATAATAATAATAATAATAATAATAATAATAATAATAATAATAATAATAATAATAATAATAATAATAATAATAATAATAATAATAATAATAATAATAAACACCTAACCCTAACTACCCTTACTGTCATGCACTTGTCCTAATATACTAACCTACACTGTAGCACTCAGCACTTTGATGAAAATTGTTACTCAGCTGATAGAGTTGTACCCTTCCTGATGACAGAACTTGTAAGTCGCTTTGGATAAAAGCGTCAGCTAAATGACTAAATGTAAATGTACTGTAACTGTTTAGAGATTTTGGATATGTGTGAGATTATGTGCAAAATAAATCAGCATTGTCTTTTCTTGGTGAAGTGCATCTTTAAATTCTCTTTAAAAAATATGTATATGAAGAGACGGAGCATTAAGAGAACAGGGATGTTAATATAACGAAACTAAATGAACTAAATACATTGTTATAAAATTAAGTCTTTGTAACAGTAACTCACATCATAGGCGCCGGCTTTGATCTGCTGGTACAGACGATGTTGATCTTCATCCCAGAATGGAGGATAACCAACCAACAGGATGTAGAGAATAACTCCTACAGACAGACAGACAGACAGTCAGACAGACAGACAGACAGACAGACAGACAGACAGACAGACAGACAGACAGACAGACAGACAGACAGACAAATTAATACAAATTAATACAAATTAATACAAATTAATACAAATTAAAATGTATACAAATGAATACAAATTAAATACTTGTCGTTAACTGATACACTATTTAAAAATGTAGGGCCTCCAGTCAATCTGTACCGAGTTGAATCAAAAGGGAGTCACAGCTATGATTGTTATGGGGCAACAGCGGCTCAGGAGGTAGAGCAGTCGTCTGGTAATCCGGAGGTTCCCGGTCCTCCCAGGCAGCGTGTCGAAGTGTCCTTGAGCAAGACACTTACCCCTAATTGCTCCCGATGAGCAGGTTGGCACCTTACATTGTTGCCTCCTCCGTCGGTGTGTGAATGTGTGAGTGAATGGGTCAAATGTGAGGAACTAATTGAAAAGCGCTTTGGATAAAAGTGCTATATAAATACAGCCATTCAATGTCACAGACCTGTATGTTGCTGTTAAAAGGCATACTGGGACCCCGAGGGTGCAGTACCGGCCAAATCCTGCTAGCTGGCAGTATCGAGAGTGCAGTAAACCCTGTTCCAGACGTGTGTTACATTTAAACCCCTCCAGGCGCTGAATTTAGACGGAGCCAAGTAGATCGCTTCATCCGACCACTTCGAAACGCATCTAGCAGACTCGATCCATAAGCTGTGCCAAATTATGTCCGGGACCAGATAGACACCAATACTGGAAATCGCAAGCAGACAATTGGAATATTCTTTTTGGAATACCCCCGATCAAAGGTAAGGACTAGCTGACGTCAATTCCAGCTTGATCGTACAATGTTTTCATATCGATCCAGCTGATCAGCGTGTGTGGTGTTCACAACGAATGCTGTTACTGGCTATCAAAGCATGAGAAACGACCCCCCCCCCTTTCATGCATTCATGATGAAACATAATACCTATTATATACATTTCATTTGGAAATAGTAGCGTGTCCAGGGATGAAACGCCAATGCTTTTAGTAGAATTCACGTAGCGCCCTATAACTCATCTTTCCAGGAATTAGCCCGGATCACTCTGAAACTATACTTATATTCACCACGGGATAAAGCGTGAATGTATACATGAAAACATTTATTCTTTTTAGCATGTTTGACGGAAGATACTGACTGTCAAATGCAGTGATGGGCAGTAGCTAGCTACAAGTAGCGACGCTACATAGCTTAACTACATTTCTCAGTAGCGTGATGGTAGCGTCGCTACTTTTGAACCAAGTAGCATTCTCTGTAGTGCAGCTATTTTTAGAATCAAGTAGTGACGTAGCGTGACCAAAACGCTACACGCTACTGTCCGGAGAAACAGACTAAATAAAGATTTGTGGAAAAAAATAACTCCCCGTAGAAAACCCACTATGATTGGTTGGTTGGTTTAGATATGAGTATGACGACTCACGATTGGGTAAGGTTAGGCCAAAACATTACGGGTAGGCCAATCAGAGGCAGGATAGGGCGGGACATGCCACTCCAGCTCCGCAAATCAGGAAGTAAACAAATCTAAACACAGACCACTGAATGAATGAACCAGTCCACGCGAAATGGCATAGGGATTCGATGTTTCCAGGGCTGATGACATTGATGATGATGATGTCAATAACAACAATGCCTCTCCATGGCCCTATCTGGAAAAATGTATGAGTTTGACTGAAAAAACGCCTAAAACATATGTGTTTAGGTGTTTATTGTGTCAGCCAAAAACGAAGCTGCTCTCAAGTCTCAACTTCCCACACGACCAGCATTAACTTGAGAACACATATTCAGGTGAGCTTTACATAAACATTGTCAACTGTTCCCAAACAGCACACAAGTCAGTGCACTTTCTGTCAACAGCTTTAACTAACAGATAGCTGCTATCATGTTTCACTGTAGGCAGAAAATGAACAATATTATGGGGGTGGAGAAAAGAAAAAACAAACTAACATAAATAATACATACACTAAAGGCCTCTACATGCTACAGCAACTTCAAAGCAACTGCACCACAACATCGACAAAGCAACGGTGTTGCAGACACTCTGCCTTTATGCTTCTGCAACATCGACGCACAGCCTAATGTAACATTGTACCCCGTATGTAGCTAGGTTCCCTAGATAGATGACACTTCCCTTCTCAACCAACCCATTGATAACAAGCAGAAAAATAAGCATAATTTTTACTTCCGGGCGGGGGGTTTCAAAATAAAAGAGCGACGTCTAAAAGCACCGTAATACGTTTATTTTTTACAATATCTAACGTTACACAAACCTAAACTAATCTAAAGTTAGTTTAGGTTCGTGTTAACGTTAGATAATGTACAAAATAAACGTATTTCCGGTGCTTTTATTTTGAAATCCCCCGACCGGAAGTATTATAGTGTCTAGCAGCTTAACTTTTGTCGGCCGGTTCTGTGCTTTTTCGAGCTAACGTAACGTCATTAGTTTCCAATGGAGAGGAGAGAAAGACCTCGGCTCACATGCAGCTCAAACTACCTGTTGGAATAAATTAATTTATTGATGTTTAACTTGTCCCTGTGTGTGTCCAGTCATTTCGACTAGCAAACGTTGTATTTAACGTTACCTCAGGATACCATTGTATTTAGTTGGTTAGCTATGTAGCTAATGTGGATAGCATTTTGTATAGCATCAATGCTAGCTGGCTGGCTACAGCTTTATTTACTAAATTATGGAGGCTTTTTAATCGTCAAGGTAAGAGAGGATTTGTCATGATCAACTGAAGGCGTATGCTATGTGCTTGGGTTTTCAGAAAAAGGCCAGCTATGACGCTAATTATTTAGCTAATATTGATAGCATAGCTTGCTGGCTACAACAATGGAGGATGGTATTCCTCGCTGCGGGAACAATATTATTCTATGACAGCCCCGCCCCCATTCACTACCAACCAATCACTGCTACGCAATATCAACGCAACGGTTGTTTAGATTAGATTTTGGAGACAGGTACGCAACACAGTCTACAAGACCCTCTGCAACAACCATGTTGAAATTGCGCCGATGTTGTGTTGCAGTTGCTTTGAAGTTGCTGTAGCATGTAGAGGCCTTAAGAGGGAAAAGATCACCTAGAGCAGTGGTTATCAACCTGTGGGTCGGTCAGGACCCCCAGGGGGGGGTCCCCACATGATTTTGGGGCCATGGAATGTTTTGTGAGTTACATATTTAAATACATTTGGTCATTTAGCTGACGCTTTCATTCAAAGCAACTTACAAATTGTGTACAACAAGTCAGCAGGAGTGGTACATATCTAGCAGCCAAGGATAAGTAGTATTGTTTGTAGCAGTGTCGAGCTTGAGTGTTATACTCTGAGTACACACTGTAGTAGTATAGACATATTAGCATAGTTGGTGGTAGTATAGACATGGTAGCATAATAGTAAAATGCAGTAAGACAGTTATTATTAGTTAAAATTCAGATATTGAAGAAGTGTGTTTTTGGTTGATAAAGTGGGCAGTTTATCCTGTGCTGAAAAGTCTCCATTCCAATAGAGAGAGTATATATTTTGGTGTTTATTTGATTATTGTTTCACTGCCTTTTATTTATTACGTTTCCACAGTTCTTTCCTCATACTTTATTAACATTTTGTACATAATACAAGTTCATGTTAAAATGATGACACAAAAAGCCAGACCGAGGGCTTGTTTCAGTTTTCTAATAAACAATCAAACTGAACCTTTTTTTTGCCTGCCTATTTGTTTGGTGGAAACTTGATCATAAAGTAAAAAAAAAAAAAAAAAAAAAAAAAAGTAGTGCCGATGTAGTTAGCTATTTTTGCCATGTTCTTGTAGTGTAGCTTGCTACATTTATCTGGGGATAGCTTCCATTGTAGTTGAGCTATATTTAATCGAGAGTAACTTGTAGTGTAGCTTACTACATTTTCCAAGTAGCTTGCCCATCACTGGTCAAATGACCATAGTATTGTCTACATAGCTATAATATAGAATATAGATATAGCTCTACAAACAAGGTGACGCACCCCTATCTTTAAAGCATGGCCTAGCTAGAACAGGATGAGGAAAATGGCTGGCGCAGAATGAGTTAAGGCATCTGGAAGGAAAGGGGGCACGGGAGGGCTGACCAGGTGAAGGGCAATGAAAAGAGAGTACAGGGGGAGGGAGGGGTTAACAAAAGGCCTACATAAGACACACAGACACACACAGACACAAACACAGACACATTTATCATTTTAGTTACACATGTCATCAAAACAGAGCAGCTCGGCTTGCCCTAAGCTGTACATCACGTGTAATGTTAAAAAAAATGCATGTCAAGCTCTCCTGGTCGACAGTCCGAGAGAGGCTGACGGTATCACTCCTTGTCTTTTTAAGAAATATCAAGCCGATGAGTCATCCTATGTGTCTATATAGGCAATTAACAGCCAGCTCTGAAATACACACATACAAGACGAGACATGCCACAAGAGGGTGCTATCAAGTCCCTAAAGCAAAAACAGGGTCAATGCAACGAAAAGTGCTGTATAGAACAATTTGCCGGATTATATCTCTAAAGAAAAAACTAAATCAAGTTTCAAAAGACAATTGAAAAGGCATCTAGAAACCCAAAGATCGTAAGTTAATGACACAGCAGGGCACACGTTTTAGCACACACACACACACACACACACACACACACACACACACACACACACACACACACACACACACACACACACACACACACACACACACACACACACACACACACACACACACACACACACACACACACACACACACACACACACACACACACACACACACACACACACACACACACACACACACACACACACACACACACACACACACACACACACACACACACACACACACACACACGTGATTCATTCTTCTGTTTTATTTTCATTTCAGGTAGTTGTACCTTAAGAGCATTGAAGGCTGGCATCTGTAAATGCAGATATAAGTACTTTACTCTTATTTTATTATCATTATTATCATTATTGTCTTTCCAATGAAAGGAAAATCAGAAAATAAGTGGTATATGATGGAAATATGAAAGTCAATGCTTGAAGGAAAATGGACTTCGGAAATCAGTTTTCATTCTATTTATTTACTGTTCTGTAAAAGTCTTGTTGAATGTAATGTTTTATGTTTTGTGTGGACCGCAGGAAGACTAGTTGTTGTCATGCAACAGCTAATGGGGATCCTAATAAACTCAATAAACTCAATGTAAACAACAACATTCATTTTACAAATGAAATACTTGTCGTGGACTGATTTTAACAATACTTTGAAAATGCAGGGCCTCCTCTTTGCCTAAAAGTACAGTAAATGGAAGATTGCTCAACTTATACAAGGTCCATTTGCATGTTCTTGGTATCTAGGGACATCTATGGACCTCAGGGAATGTATTCCCATTGTCAGAAATATTGTGTCTGTTACTATGCTAGAGGAAATTGTAATGAACCAAAGGAGAATATAAATTATTATTAGTTTTTCCCCCATCTTTGACAGTGAATACCACGCTAACATTGACCAAAAGTGAAAATCAGCACCTTCTTGAGATCAAGTGTACTAAATATCTAAGCAAATGAACAAAGGGCAGATGATTTACAGGTTTTTTTGTAGATACAGTACTGAATTTTGCCATCTGGACACATGCGATTTGAAATATGAATATAGAATATCAGGCCTATACATTACTTTATTATGGCATACATCTATGGATTGGGCCAAATCTCCTATTTCCAATGGCAGAGGTAAATCTGAATCTGGGTTTTGTATAATTTCCATAGCTCCGCCATTTTTTACCGGATTGCGTAACGTTTTTTTTCTAGACGTTCACAGAAAGGTAAAGAAACAATATACGTTGTATTTTATGGCAATAACGTTCAGGTTTGTTTGACCCGTAAGATATAATCATGATTTTCACGTCAATATTTTATTTTCACGTCTGTGAAAGTGGCTGCAGCTTTGACTGCGGCTGGTGTGAGCTGGGTAGTGTAGTTTTCTGAAATTATGACGTCCATCGAAAGCCTTGAGTCTCCTCTTTCTTTTTTTTTATCCACTTTTTCTCCCATTTTTTCTATTTTTCACCCATCCCAATTTTCATATCGTCCAATTCAACCAGAACGTTCGAACGTTGTTTCTTGCCTCCCACAAGCCGGCTGTAATGTGGACTAAGTCATACATAGCACGAGTCCCCTCCGATGCTCGAGGTAACAGCCGTCGCATCTTTTCACCTGCGCGGCTCGATCTTTCAGCGTCGGGGGTCTGGGCTTTGGAGGGGCCCCGCCCCCGTCGCTTCTTGATTCTACTGTGCAGGCGCACCAACCGACCTGTAGGAGTTGCTGTACACAACGCCCGATCCCCACCCTTCAGTTTCCCTCCCCGTAATACGGCCAATGTGTATTACTGTGGACGACCAGCTAAACTGAAAGCAATGTGGAGAGCGGGGCTCGAACAGGAGGCATCCTGTTCGAGCCCAGTCTCCAGCATTCGTTGCGAGCACCTTGCCCACTGCGCCACGTAGCCGCTTGGTCTCCTCTTTCTTAGGACTAAAACAATGTTTTGATTAGGGTCTTATTGGTTAGGGTCTTTACTCTTGGCTACATTTGAAAAAGAAACACAATCTTAGTTACTTATAATATTGATCTATTTGTGACGTGAAATAAATCTCAGCCCGGTACCAGGCAGAAATGAATTATTCAATGCTTTTTGGGGGAAAAGCAATACTCTTATTCTCTACCTTTCTAAGGGCTCTGTAGATGTATAATTAAAAAATACTATACTAATTAAATAGTTTATGTAACTGAGGGGTACAATTCCCTGACTGTATTGAGAGTATGGTATCATTAAACCACTACTTAGTTATGTACTTTAATTACTGGCCATACAGTACACGGTATATCTGGTGAACACCCACACAAGAATACGGCTTGACAAAGAAAGTTCTATTTAGAGGTATTTATTATTAGAGCAGCAACAATAGGTTACAAATTGAGAATTATGAATTGCGCTTATATGGCGAAGAACACTTAAGTAGGTCAAGAGCGTAAGTCCATGAGCATAATAAGATGGGTATAACTGACACCACCTATAGCATAAGAATTACATAAGGCACACTCGTAGTCAGCTGGAGATACTAAGGGGTTCCCTCCGGTTGTAAGCCAGCAGGGGAGAGGAATGGTCGGGAGCAAAGTCTGGATCAACGAGGAATAAAGAGACTCCAGATACAGGAGCCAGTGCAATAATCCTTTGGTCCGTAGACAAAGCAACAGCTATACTCCAGTATGCAAGACAGCATGGATGAAAGCTAGCCAGCCTCTGTGGTCCTAGAGGCGGGCTCGATGGTGCTCCTCACAGGGTAGATCCCACACAGCAGTGGGGTAGACGGTTCTCTGCTCCAGCAGCCACAGTACCAAAGCAATATAATCCAGCCGGAAAAGGCTCTGCATTCGCCGGTGTACATATCCAACGGTTCTCGTCTAGGACTCCTCGGATGGCGGCACGAGTTTAGGCCGCCCAGCCTGGATAAGTGCACTAGCTAGAGTACGACGAACCGGTGGTAATGCTGGTCACTGTAGAACGGTAGCCGCACGATACACTATAAAATAGACTATTACTTCACAATAGAATAAGTCGAACTCGACGATACAGCGTTAAACTCTGACACTTTAGCTATCTATTCGCACGCGGTTCTCAAGGCTTTATTTAGGGGCAAAGGGGCCCACTTCACGGCACGTTGTATCGTGGTGAAGGCTTCAACGTTTTGGGTCTAAGTGCTTCTGTATCCACCTGCGACGTATTTATACGTAAGGTGAATAATCTAGTGCCAACCTCAGTTCTGTCTCGTATTACTGCGCAAACCTAGACATGTTGAGACATGTCTTAGCGGTAGCTTTGAACTTGCCAATGGGGGTATGGCCGTTGGCGCCTAGGGGTCGCTGTCCAATAGGAGAACGAATATTATGGTCTGGCCTGTACCTAGGTAAAGGGATATTCCGTGTATATGTACAAAGAATATACAAGGGATATCAGACAATATACAAATATTATACAATATATCTCAAGTAATAAATATATATATTCGGTTTAATCTGACCCTTTGTAACAGCCGCCTCCTAATTAGTCCGCACCTAATTAGATAAGCAGAGACAGATTAACCGTCTTGTCCACTACTCAATGTCCGTTGTGAGGAGTAGGGTAATTCACAAAGTCAGTGGGTCATGGTCGTCATCAAGGGAGTCAGGTAGCCTTGGCAACTCTATCAGCCTCGCCACGGGTCGGGTGTATGTCCGTCCCTGGACGAGCACTTCTGCCGCTCTGACCTTTCCGTCGGCACCAGTGATCACTTTGCTTACGCGGCCGGCCGGCCACATAGCTCGGGGTAGTGACTGGTCTATGATCATGACGACTGTGCCCTCCGTCAAATTGTCTCTTTCTTTTACCCATTTCTGGCGGGTCTGTAGAGACGGTAGATAGTGGAGGAGGAAACTGTTCCAAAACTTGTCAGCCAATACTTGACTGTACCTCCACATTCTTCGGCCGTTCGCTTCCTCAGGTCTGTACACTGTCTGTGGGAGCGCGGGGTCCAGCCGCCCCATCAAGAGAGTGTTGGGGGTGACTGGGTCGACATCTGCTACATCACTTGAGACGTAACCGAGGGGCTTTGAGTTCAATACTCCCTCGATCTCTGTGAGGACTGTCGTGAGGACTTCTTCCGCCACGGTCTGGGCCCCAAGCACGGCGTACAGGGCTGTCTTTATTGAACGTACTTCTCGTTCCCAGGTTCCCCCGAAGTGAGGGGCGTTCGGGGGGTTAAACTGGAAATCAATCTGAGAGGGAGCAAGGTGTGTCTTAAGTTCTGGGCCCATAGCTTGGAAGCTCTCTCTCAGCTCTCTTTCTCCGCCTTTGAAGTTTGTCCCGTGATCAGACAATAATATAGACGGTTTTCCTTTCCGCGCTGTGAATCTCCGGAAGGCCATAAGGAATGAGTCCGTACTCATGGTTGGAAGGAGTTCTATGTGTATCGCTCGGGTGGTCATGCATTTGAATACAATACCCCACCTCTTCTCCGTCCCTCTTCCTTTCTTCACATACAGCGGGCCGAAGCAGTCCATACCGGTGGAGTGAAAGGGCTTGTCGCCGAGTCGGAGGCGACAGGGGGGTAGGTCAGCCATCCTGGGTATACTGGGCTGTGCTCGCCACTTGCGACAGTCTAGACAGGTCCGCTGGAAGCGTCGTACTGCTTCTCTTCCTTGCAGTATCCAATAGCGACGTCTGATCTCAGCGAAGACTCTCTCTGCCCCAGCGTGGTGCACGTCCTCGTCGTATTTCTTTATGATGAGCTCTGTGACCTTGTGTCGGCTGTTGAGAACTATAGGGAACTTGACGTCATCCGTTAAGTCCGGGGCCCTTCTCAGACGACCACCCACTCTGATGAGATCATGGGCGTCGCGCTCAGGGGCCAAGTGGAGCAGTCTGCTGTCTGACGGGACTGGCTTTGATCCCTGCAGACAGTCTAGCTCGTCTGGGAACGAGTCTCTTTGGGCTCGCTGTAGCAGAAGGAGTTCTGCTTCTTCGTAATTAGCTGCATTAATGTCAGTAGTGGAGGGAACCTCAGGGTGGTGCCACAGGAATGTCTTTAACTGCGCACTCTCAAGGGTGGGGCAGTCGTCTATGTTGGGGTCTGTGGGGACTGGTGTTTGCGTCAACCCACAGAACATAGATTTCTTCATCTCTGCCTCCTCTTGACTAGCCTCCCGTGGGGTGGGGTTAGGCCACTCTTCTTCCGGGAGCTTGAGGAACTCGGGACCGTCACTGTAGATATTGTGACGTGTGAGGTCATCCAGGGACATTCCCCGTGTGATGACGTCTGCTGGGTTCTGTTTTGTGTCCACGTAACTCCAGCATGCTGATTCTGTTAACTCTTGGATCTCTGTGATTCTGACTCCCACGAAGACCTTGTATCTACACGAATCGGACTGGATCCATGTGAGTACGGTCATGGAGTCTGACCACAGGATTGTTCTTTGCACCGGGATGGTGAGTTCACGTTGGATTAACGTGGCGAGTTGCGCTCCTACTAGGGCTGCGCAGAGCTCTAGACGCGGGATCGATTGTTGCTTGCGGGGGGCTATCCTTGAACGAGCCAGGATGAAGGCGGTATGTATTTCTCCTCCCTCCTCTCGGGCCCGCAAGTAGGCCACCGAACCGTAGGCTACTTCGGAGGCGTCGCTGAAGACGTGCAGGTCCATCTGGCACGTCTCCAGCCGCACTGTGGGTGGGAAGTAGCTGCGGCGTATGTTGACACCTGGGAGCGAGTTGAGTTCTGTTTCCCACTCTCTCCATGTGGAAGCAAGGTGGTCGGGTATGGGGTCGTCCCAGCCCTGGTCCTTGTCCCACAGCTCTCGCACAATCATTTTTGCCCTGGTGGTGTAAGGTAGAATACATCCCAACGGGTCATATTGTCTGGCGAGTGTTCTGTATACACTCCGTCTGGTGGTCGGTAGTGAAATCGACCTTCCCTGCTCCTTGGTCAGGGGTGTGTGTCTATAATGGAGCGAGTCTGTTTTGAAGCGCCAGACTAGTCCTAATGTCATTTCTTGGGCTTCACCTGGGATGGTCGCCATCCAGGTCTCGCTGCTTGCTGCCTTGTTCTCTGGGGAGAGACTGCGCAGTACTTGAGGGTCGCTGCTGGCCCACTGCCGGAGATCAAAGCCGCCTTTGATCAGGGAGGCGCGGACCTTTCGTCGGCGGTCATCTTCTTGAAAGTGTCACATTGTGACAGCCAATGTTCTTTCTCGCAGTACTGGCATACAATCTTCCACTTCTCTTTCGTCGAGGGGGTGTTGTGGTTCTTGTTCCGCGGTACTGATTCGGCTTGGTGCATGACGGTCACCAGCCTGCGGTTATCGTTGGATCTCCGAGGTCCATCTCTGGGGCTTGGTCCACTCCGCACGAACGTATCCAGTCGTAGGCTGCTGACTTCTCTCGCGAGGAAGTCGGCCAGGTCTAGGAGGGATGGCTCGGGACCGTCGGGATCACGGTGGTCTCTTTGCCGCCTGAAGCGCTCTTGTCGGGCTGGAGGGAGCTTCTCTAATATCCTTTCTACATTAGAGTTAGCGTACAGTTCGTTTCTACCCTTTTCCTTTTGGGACCCCAGCATCCCTACCAGGGATTGTACCTTGATAGAGAGGTCATCCAATGAGCGATTGTCTGTGGCTGGGGGGAGACGGTCAATATTCCTTATCTCTTGTATCACGTAGTCCCATATGCGTCCATAACGCTGGTCGAGGGCTACTAGAGCCGCGGTGTATGGGGTACTTGAGTTGGAATATGCCAGCGCTATATTATGCGCTCTGGGCACCTTGAGGTGCTTGAGGAGGATAGCATATTTGTACGACTCATCAGGGATGTCGGACATCATAGTCTCTAAGCACATCCGTAATTCCGTGTACTGTGCTCTGTCCTCATGCGTAAAATCCGGGAACGTCGGTGTGCCAAGGTACGATGCCATGGATGGCTGGCACATCGGTGAGCGTTGGGGGAGAGGCCTCCTGGGCGAGTCTCCCCGTACGTGTCGTCGTGGGCTGGTACTTGGTGGGTACCAAAGCCCGGGTACCCAGGTGCTGTTCCTCGGGGCTGGCTGTGCGTCAAACTCACCCCTGAGTTGAGTCGGGGGTCTGTAGCGCAGGGCCTCGGGGGTAAAGTCTGGGCTGTACTGGATCTCTTGGTCCTGTGGAGTACGATGCTGCTGGTGGGCTTGACCTTCCTCCTCTTCCTCTTCCTCTGCTAGGTCTTCTAGATCTTGGAGTCGTCTATTCAGTCTCTCGGCGGCATAGGCCGGTTCTTCCCGGTTGCTGGGTCTCGCATGGACCGGTCGGGGAGGGGGTTCGGAGACGTGGATAGGCTCTTTCTGTTGGCCGGGCTCCGGGTCACTTGGTCGGGTAGGGGAAGGTGCCCTCGACCCTTGTCGTGATGATGCCCTGGAGCTCCGTGCGGAGAGAGGGGGTGTCGCCCTGGCAATCAATTGCTCCATTATCTGCGCTTGTAGCCGGTCGCGCTCTGCTTCGCGCTTGATGTGAGCGAGGTCGCGCTCTGCTTCGCGCTGGGCTTGGGCTGCGTCGCGCTGTGCATTGGCGGCGTTGCGCTGTGCATCGGCGGCGGCGCGCTGGGCATCGGCGCGGTCTCTTTCAATATTCTCTTCCGTCTGGAGGCGTCTGGTCTCCAGGCGTATGCGGTCGTCTTCACTCCTTTGCTGCGCCTGGAAGCGATCTCGCTGGGTTGCAGAGTGTTCCCGTTCACTAAGGGCTTGCGCTTGGAGTTGCGCGTGAAGGCGCTCTCTTTGGTCTGCAGATTGTTCGCGCTCACTCAGTTGTTGAGCCTGCAGGCGTTCTCTTTCCATGGTAGAGTGTTCGCGCTCACTTAGCTGTTGCGCCCGGAGGCGCTCTTGTTCCATGGAAGAATGTTCGCGCTCGCTAAGCGTCTGTGCTTGGAGTCGATCGCGTTCAGTGGAGGCTGCCAGGGTGGCGATGAATGCCTGCGCCAGCATCTTGTCCGCCTCGCTGGGGGAAGACACTGATGGAGGTGATCGGCTTCTGACAGTGCTCGTTGGAGATCCGTTCTCCTGGCGCGCTCCGAGGAGGTCTATCTCCTGGGCGCGCTTCTCTTCTGGTAGTGGGTCGGGTTCCGTCCCTGGAGCGCTTTCTTTATCCTGGAGCTCTCCGGGGACCGTCCCGTTGACGTTGTCTGGGGGTATAGTCATGTCATGTCCCTCCTGGTCCCCCCCGTGAGCTTGGTCAGTTACGTTAGAACCCACTAGGGTCTCTACTGGCAAGGTCGCCTGGTCTGTAGGATTTGACATGCTTTTACTATCCGCTTTTCCCGCATTTAACGTCTGTATAAAGCTAGGTATTAGACTGGCAGCGTAGTCCTCTAGGTAAGGAGGTGGCTGACGTCTGCGCTGCGGGCGTTCTAGCTTAGGAGAGCCGTTTGTGGAGTGTTCACCGCTGGCCATGGTTAATATCAATATTATATTTAGATATTACACTGATATTCCTCCGGCTCGAAGGACCAATTGTAACTGAGGGGTACAATTCCCTGACTGTATTGAGAGTATGGTATCATTAAACCACTACTTAGTTATGTACTTTAATTACTGGCCATACAGTACACGGTATATCTGGTGAACACCCACACAAGAATACGGCTTGACAAAGAAAGTTCTATTTAGAGGTATTTATTATTAGAGCAGCAACAATAGGTTACAAATTGAGAATTATGAATTGCGCTTATATGGCGAAGAACACTTAAGTAGGTCAAGAGCGTAAGTCCATGAGCATAATAAGATGGGTATAACTGACACCACCTATAGCATAAGAATTACATAAGGCACACTCGTAGTCAGCTGGAGATACTAAGGGGTTGTAAGCCAGCAGGGGAGAGGAATGGTCGGGAGCAAAGTCTGGATCAACGAGGAATAAAGAGACTCCAGATACAGGAGCCAGTGCAATAATCCTTTGGTCCGTAGACAAAGCAACAGCTATACTCCAGTATGCAAGACAGCATGGATGAAAGCTAGCCAGCCTCTGTGGTCCTAGAGGCGGGCTCGATGGTGCTCCTCACAGGGTAGATCCCACACAGCAGTGGGGTAGACGGTTCTCTGCTCCAGCAGCCACAGTACCAAAGCAATATAATCCAGCCGGAAAAGGCTCTGCATTCGCCGGTGTAGGTTCTCCGGTGTACATATCCAACGGTTCTCGTCTAGGACTCCTCGGATGGCGGCACGAGTTTAGGCCGCCCAGCCTGGATAAGTGCACTAGCTAGAGTACGACGAACCGGTGGTAATGCTGGTCACTGTAGAACGGTAGCCGCACGATACACTATAAAATAGACTATTACTTCACAATAGAATAAGTCGAACTCGACGATACAGCGTTAAACTCTGACACTTTAGCTATCTATTTGCACGCGGTTCTCAAGGCTCTATTTAGGGGCAAAGGGGCCCACTTCACGGCACGTTGTATCGTGGTGAAGGCTTCAACGTTTTGGGTCTAAGTGCTTCTGTATCCACCTGCGACGTATTTATACGTAAGGTGAATAATCTAGTGCCAACCTCAGTTCTGTCTCGTATTACTGCGCAAACCTAGACATGTTGAGACATGTCTTAGCGGTAGCTTTGAACTTGCCATTGGGGGTATGGCCGTTGGCGCCTAGGGGTCGCTGTCCAATAGGAGAACGAATATTATGGTCTGGCCTGTACCTAGGTAAAGGGATATTCCGTGTATATGTACAAAGAATATACAAGGGATATCAGACGATATACAAATATTATACAATATATCTCAAGTAATAAATATATATATTCGGTTTAATCTGACCCTTTGTAACAGTTTAAATAAATTATTTTTAAATAAACAACATAATAATACAAATTAAAACAACAACAATAAAATATAACTATAATAATAATAATCTCTCTTTCTCTCTGATGGCTCACCACACGCCCAGAGATCCACAGCCTTCCCGTACGGGTCCTTACGGAGAACTTCAGGTGACAGGTAACCGGGCGTGCCTGCAAAGCCTACACACGTACATACACACACACACACACACACACAAACATACGCACGTGTGAATCCAAAACCAGGCCTGTTGGTCTCCCTCCACCTCGATGGCCAGGGGAAAGTACTTAGTTACTTATGTAGTTATTTACCAAACCAGGTCTGCTGGTCTCCCTCCACCTCGATGGCCAGGGGAAAGTACTTAGTTACTTATGTAGTTACTTACCAAACCAGGCCTGCTGGTCTCCCTCCACCTCGATGGCCAGGGGAAAGTACTTAGTTACTTATGTAGTTACTTACCAAACCAGGTCTGCTGGTCTCCCTCCTACTCGATTGCCAGGGGAAAGTACTTAGTTACTTATGTAGTTACTTACCAAACCAGGCCTGCTGGTCTCCCTCCACCTCGATGGCCAGGGGAAAGTACGTAGTTACTTATGTAGTTACTTACCAAACCAGGTCTGCTGGTCTCCCTCCACCTCGATGGCCAGGGGAAAGTACGTACTGTAGTTACTTATGTAGTTACTTACCAAACCAGGCCTGCTGGTCTCCCTCCACCTCGATGGTCAGGGGAAAGTACGTAGTTACTTATGTAGTTACTTACCAAACCAGGCCTGCTGGTCTCCCTCCACCTCGATGGCCAGGCCGAAGTCAGCCAACTTGACCGCGGCTCCTTTGGACTTGGAGGCCAAGAGCAGGTTTTCTGGCTGGAGAGAGAAGAAGAAACATCAGACAATGTACTGTATCACAATTCTACAAATTATCAAATTATCGGATACATTTTTTGATTGATTGATTGACTTTATTCATGTGAAATATCATACATATTGTACAAATAGTGCAGTGAATGGTTTATCTGAAACCGACAGCATAGAATTAATACAAATATAAAGTACTGGTATACCAGGCCAGTGGAAGTCTTTATCAACTGGTCCTGGGGTTATAAACCAGACTAGTGAAAGTCCTTATGAAGCGAGACAGAGGGTAATTTATTTGTGTAGTATTTCCCTTTTGTATTCAAAAGGTGTAAAATGTATTCCTCAATATTGATTTCATTAGGTGGCAGTATGTTTCCCTCGGGGGCTCCAGGTCAGCTCCAGCACTTGTTAAACAGGGTGTTCCCCAGGGTTCGGTGCTAGGTCCGCTCCTTTTTATGATTTACCTCCTCCCACTCGGTGACATCATAAGGAAACACGGCATCCACTTCCACTTCTATGCAGACGACACACAGCTTTACCTCCACACCAAACCCTTGGCTCCCCTTCCTCCCCCCTCCCTCATTGCCTGCCTCCAGGACATAAAAACATGGATGACCACCAACTTCCTCCAACTCAATAGTAAGAAGACCGAACTCATAGTTGTAGCCTCCCCAGCCCTCCTCCAAAAGATCGACCACCTTGTCCTCTCCGTAGATGGCTACTCCATCTGCCCCTCCACAGAGGTAAGGAACCTGGGCGTAATACTGGACTCCACCCTCTCATTTCACCCTCACGTCAAGTCTGTCACCAGATCCGCCTTCTTCCACCTCAGAACCATCTCCCGCCTCCGCCCCTCACTCTCCGACACCTCAGCGGAAACACTCATTCACGCCTTCATCACTTCCCGCCTCGACTACTGTAACGGAATCCTTCTTGGTGCTTCCAAGAAGGTTCTGGATCGCTTACAGTACGTCCAAAACTCTGCTGCGAGGGTCCTCACGCGCACCAAACCCTGGCAGCACATCACCCCCACCCTGCAAAAACTCCACTGGCTCCCCATCGACTACCGAATCCCCTACAAGATCCTCCTCCTCACCTACAAATCCCTGCACGGGTTGGCCCCTTCCTACCTGACCAACCTACTCCACCCCTACACTCCAGCACGAGGCCTCCGATCCTCCAACTCCGACCTCCTCACCATCCAATTTCAACCACTTCATCCAATTGGACAGAACTTGCCTCCCTTTTATTTTATTTTTTATCTCTTTTATCTTATTTGTTTGTTCTTGTTGTTACTATACACAGATCTTTTATGTATTTTATTATATTTTTTCAATTTTATTTCTTATTTTTTCCATCCTTTCCTTGTACAGTGTCCTTGAGTCTGAGAAAGGCGCTTCTCTCTTAAAATCCAATCTATTATTATTATTATTATTATTATTAGACATTGTTGGAAATTAATACAAATTAAATACTTGTTGTTGACCAATTTGAAAGATATGCAAACTTATGTCCTTGGCTTGCTGTCAGTTGGTAAAAAAAAAAATCTAAATGGGATGATATTAGATGTTAAGGTTAGTTTGATGTTAGGGTTAGTAGGGTTAGTTAGATGTTAAGGTTAGTTAGATGTTAGATATATGTTAAGGTTAGTTAGATGTAGTTAGATGTTAGTTAGATGTTAAGGTTAGTTAGATGTTGGGGTTTGGTACCTTGAGGTCACGATGAACGACGCCCATCTGGTGACAATGAAGAACAGCCTCCATGATCTGTTGGATACAATGACTAGAGAGAGAGATCGAGAGAGGTGGATAGATGGATAGATGGATAAATGGATAGATGGATAGATGAATAGATGGATAGATGGATAGATGGATAGATGGATAGATAGAGAGGCAGAGAGTGAGGGGTTGAGAGAGATACAGGGAGAGAATGAGAGAGGGAAAGAGTGGGGTGGAGAGAGGGGGTTTCTAACTGGGTAGAACTGTACATTAGGCAGTGTTCCTGGCTCTAAAAAGCGAATTGATTAATTCAAGCTAACTGATCGTTATAGCCTCCCTTGTGAAATCAAAGGCCCATAACAGCTTGTTCAGGCTTGTTAATCATCTGCCCTTTATTAATTTGCTTGGATCTTTTGTACACGTGATCTCAAGAAGGTGCTGAACGAGCTCCGTGGCAGTTTTTCATGTCTGGTCATTTTTAGCATGGTGTTATTGTCACGATCAGAGCTCGTGTCTGCCAGATGAGGAGCAATCAGCGCGGCTGCAAGAGATCACCTCATCAAGCGTTCCCTACTTCAACTGGCAGAACCCGTCATCCAACGTCGCAGTGTTAAACTGCCTACAGAGGTACGACGACGCTACCTGAAGACCAGCTGTAACTACCCCTGTTTATGTTTGCCCTAACCTTCTGTTTCTTGTGCCCCAGGACTTCGCTCCAGCGTCCTTCCACCCTGATGTCTCGAGCTCCAGCGTCCTTCCACCCTGACGTCTCGAGCCCCAGCGTCCTTCCACCCTGACGTCTCGAGCCCCGCAAAGAGGACTCCTGCTCGCTCTCAAGCGCAAGACCTGTGTCCTCTCTCTCTCGCTGCCGACAGCTGCACTGGAGTGCACCTGCTCTCATTCTTCTCCCCCCCAAGAACATTATAACCTCCGTGTTGTTCACATTCCTGTTTCACATTCCTGTTATACTCTGCTTGGTTGGGAAGAATAATTAAAGAACCCTAAACCGCTCCTTCTCTCCTCCTGTGTTTTGCTATTGGGCTCCGCAAGAACCCCCCATCCTCATGATGTCGGACTCAGCAGCACAGGAGGCCGGTGAATGGAGCACCAGCATCCAGGCCGCCGTCAACGGACACGTCAGTCTGGTAAATCAACACTCACAGATACTGGATGAGACTATTGCCCAACTCAGCGCTCTCACTCTCAGCGCCGCGGAGCGAGACAAACGATTCGAGCGTTTCGAAGCATATTTAACGGCCCAGCCAATTCCGCCTACTGTCTCTCCACTCGTGGTATCCCCACCTGTAGTATCCCAGTCCCGGGAACCTCACGTACCCTCGCCAGAGCGTTACGACGGAAACGTTGCCAAATGTCGTGCCTTCCTCTTCCAATGCTCTTTAGTGTTTGGGCAACAACCTCTAACATTCCAGAGCGACAAATCCAAAATATCCTACCTGTCTGGTTTGCTGACGGGGCCCGCGTTAGAATGGGCGACAGCCCTCCACTTCAGTAATTCCCCCCTCTGCAATTCGTACTCCGGGTACATCGCTGACATGCAAAAGGTCTTCGACCATCCTCCCGGTGGTTCGGATAGAACGGCCGCCTTGTTTACCATCCACCAAGGACACCGTAGTGTGAGCGAGTACGCTATCGAATTCCGTATTCTGGCAGCGGGTTCCCAGTGGAATGATGAACCATTACGCGGAGCCTTTCGCCAGGGCCTTGGCGTCGAAAGAGAGGCCTACTTCCCTTGACAACTTGATTAACTTAGCCAGAGAGCTGGACACGCGTCTCCGGGAACGCCGCCGTGAAAAGGCCAGCCGCTGAGCAGGAGTGTCCCGTTAATAGTGTCCCGCTGCAGCACCGACGATTCGGAGCCCATGGACCTCGACCGCTCTCACCTTCCTCTCCGCGAATGCCGTCACAGACTCAGGTCAGGGGCATGTCTGTACTGCGGGCAACTAGGCCACTCCATCGCCTCATGTTCGGTTCGCCCAAACGACGGGGTTCGGCTGTGACGCTGGGCACATGCACAAGCCTTAAATTGGTTCCCAGTTCCAGTCCGAATATGCAATTCAGTGCCACGCTTTACCACAACGGTCAATCCCTCCCTCTGTCCGCGCTGGTCGACTTGGGCGCAGACGAAAACATCATCGACGCTGGGGTAGTGTCCCACTACCACATTGCCACCAACACCTTACCCATTCCCCGAGATGCGCAAGGCCTAAACGGGAAGTTGCTCTCGCAAATAACACGCCACACCACGCCTCTCCGCCTTCAACTCTCCGGGAATCATAGCGAGGAGATCCATTTTCACGTCACTGATTCCCCCCATAACCCAATCGTTCTCGGCATGCCTTGGCTAAAGCTACACAACCCTGTAATAAATTGGCCAACGGGCTCAGTCACGAGCTGGAGTGCTCACTGTCACGCCTCTTGTTTCCGGTCGGCGCGGTCACCACTGGGGGCCACTGGTTCTCCCGTTCCCAACGAACCTGTTGACCTTTCGACTGTTCCTCCAATTTACCACGACCTAGAGGCTGTGTTTAGCAAACAACAAGCTCTCTCCCTACCTCCTCATCGCCAGGACGACTGTGCTATAGACCTGCTCCCGGGAGCCCCGCTCCCCGCTAGCCGCCTGTTTAACCTCTCACGCCCAGAGAGAGAGTCTATGGAGAAGTACGTCCACGAGTCCCTGGCCTCGGGCATTATTACCCCCTCCTCCTCTCCTGTCGGCGCGGGCTTCTTTTTTGTGTCCAAGAAGGACCACTCCCTTCGCCCCTGTATTGACTACCGGGGTCTCAATAACATCACGGTTAAGAACAAGTACCCCCTGCCTTTGATTAACTCTGCTTTCGAACCCCTGCAAGGCGCCACCATTTTCTCAAAGTTGGATCTCAGAAATGCCTATCATCTGGTCCGCATCCGGGAGGGAGACGAATGGAAGACGGCCTTCAAGACCCCGCTCGGCCACTTTGAGTACAAGGTGATGCCTTTTGGGTTGACCAACGCCCCTGCTGTCTTCCAGGCCCTTGTCAATGACGTTCTCCGTGATGTCCTGAACCGCTCTGTCTTTGTCTACCTGGACGACATTCTGATTTTCTCCCGCTCCATGGAGGAGCACATCCAGCATGCCCGCCGGGTCCTCCAGCGCCTACTAGAGAACAAGCTGTTCGTCAAGGCGGAGAAATGTGAGTTCCACGTCTCCTCCATTGGGTTCCTTGGCTACATCATCGAGGGCGGCAAGATCCGGGCGGACCCCGAGAAGATCAAGGCGGTGACCGACTGGCCCCGTCCCACCAACGTCAAGCAGCTCCAACGCTTCCTGGGGTTTGCTAACTTCTACCGGCGTTTCGTCAGGGACTACAGCCGGGTCGCGGCACCCCTTACTCAACTCACCTCGCCTTCCGTGCCCTTCGTCTGGTCGGACAGAGTGGACTCCGCCTTCGCCAAGCTACGCCAGCGCTTCACCTCCGCGCCCATCCTCGTTCAGCCGGACACGTCCCGCCAGTTCGTGGTGGAGGTAGGCGCCTCAAGTACCGGAGTGGGGGCGGTCCTTTCCCAACGCTCCGCCCTCGACCAGAGACTGCACCCCTGTGCCTTCTTCTCTCGTCGCCTGACCCCGGCAGAGGTCAATTACGATATCGGGAACCTGGAGCTCCTGGCAGTCAAACTGGCACTGGAGGAGTGGAGGCACTGGCTGGAGGGATCGGAGACCCCCTTCCTGGTCTGGACCGACCACAAGAACCTTGCCTACGTCCAGACGGCCAAGCGCCTGAACTTCCGCCAGGCACGCTGGGCACTGTTCTTCACCAGGTTCAATTTCACCCTGACCTACAGGCCTGGCTCCAAGAACACCAAGCCAGACGCCCTCTCCAGGCAGTTCGTCCCCAAGGAGGGTTCCGCACACCCGGACACCATCCTTCCTTCCTCCTGCCTGGTGGCCGCCGCCACCTGGGAGATCCAGTCTGTCGTCCGGGAGGCCCAGCGCGTCCAGCCTGATCCAGGTAACGGCCCACCTAACCGGCTTTTTGTCCCCGACCTTGTCCGCTCCCAGGTGCTCGAGTGGGTCCAGGCCTCCCGGTTCGCCTGTCATCCTGGGATCAACCGTACCTTGTCCCTGCTGAAGCGACACTTCTGGTGGGTCACCATGAGGGAGGACACCCGCGACTTCGTCCTTGCGTGCACCATCTGTGCCCGTGGAAAGGCTTCCCACCAACCACCAGCCGGGCTCCTCAGGCCGCTCCCTGTTCCCGGTCGGCCTTGGTCGCACGTCGCGCTGGACTTCGTCACCGGACTGCCTCCTTCACACGGTAACACTGTCATTCTCACCATCATGGACCGGTTCTCAAAGGCTGTGCATTTTGTCACTCTCCCCAAACTCCCCTCTGCTACAGAAACCGCGGACCTGATGGTGCTCCACGTCTTCCGTCTCCACGGGATCCCGGTGGACATCGTCTCCGACAGGGGCCCGCAGTTTATCTCCCAAGTATGGAAGGCTTTCTGCCGGTCCCTGGGGGCCACGGTCAGCCTCTCCTCCGGGTTCCACCCGCAGACCAACGGTCAATCGGAGCGGGCCAACCAGGACCTGGGATCCGCCCTCCGCTGCGTGACCACCCGGGACCCCTCCGGCTGGAGTACGTTCCTGCCGTGGATCGAGTACGCCCACAACTCGCTGTCCTCCGCGGCCACAGGTCAGTCTCCCTTTGAGTCCTCCCTGGGCTACCAACCCCCACTGTTCCCTGCACAGGAAGAGGAGATCGGCGTGCCTTCGGTGCAGGACCACCTTTGCCGCTGCAGGAGGATATGGGAGGACACGAGGGCTGCGCTGCTCCGCACCGCTGAGCAGAACCGTCGCTTTGCCGACCGCCACCGGACTCCGGCTACCGACTACCAACCAGGTCAGATGGTTTGGCTCTCGTCCCGAGACCTTCTACTCAAGTCCTTGTCCCGCAAACTCACCCCACGTTTTGTTGGTCCGTTTAAAATCCTGTCCGTTATCAACCGCTCGGTTGTTAAGCTTCAGCTCCCTGCCATCATGCGCATTCACCCCTCCTTCCATGTGTCGCAGCTGAAGCCGGTTCTCTCCAGTCCCCTGTCTCCTCCTGCTCCAGAGCCTCCTCCTCCGCTGATCATCGATGACCACCCGGCCTACATCGTCCACCAGCTGCTGGACGTGCGTCCCCGTGGTCGTGGGTACCAATACCTCTTGGACTGGGAGGGCTACGGCCCAGAGGAGCGCAGCTGGGTCTCCCGAGGGATGATCCTGGACCCTGAGGTCGTCCGGGATTTCCATCGCCGTCACCCGGACAAGCCTGGGGGCCTGCCAGGAGGCGCCCGTCAAGGGGGGGGTCCTGTCACGATCAGAGCTTGTGTCTGCCAGATGAGGAGCAATCAGCGTGGCTGCAATAGATCACCTCATCAAGTGTTCCCTACTTCAACTGGCAGAACCCGTCATCCAACGTCGCAGTGTTAAACTGCCTACCGAGGTACGACGCCGCTACCTGAAGACCAGCTGTAACTACCCCTGTTTATGCTTGCCCTAACCTTCTGTTTCTTGTGCCCCAGGACTTCGCTGCAGCGTCCTTCCACCCTGACGTCTCGAGCTTCAGCGTCCTTCCACCCTGACGTCTCGAGCCCCAGCGTCCTTCCACCCTGACGTCTCGAGCCCCGCAAAGAGGACTCCTGCTCGCTCTCAAGCGCAAGACCTGTGTCCTATCTCTCTCGCTGCCGACAGCTGCACTGGAGTGCACCTGCTCTCATTCTTCTCCCCCCCAAGAACATTATAACCTCCGTGTTGTTCACATTCCTGTTTCATATTCCTGTTATACTCTGCTTGGTTGGGAAGAATAATTAAAGAACCCTAAACCGCTCCTTCTCTCCTCCTGTGTTTTGCTATTGGGCTCCGCAAGAACCCCTCATCCTCACAGTTATTCACTGTCAACGATGCAAAGAAAAATCCTAATTTATATTCTCTTTTGTTTCATCACAATTTACTCAAGCCTAGTAACAGACACAATATTTCTGACACTGGGAATACATTCCCTGATATCTATAGATATCCCTAGATACCAAGAACATGCTAATGGTCCTTGTAGAAGTGAAGCAATCTTCCATTTACTACATGTATCTTTAGGTGGGTTTTCAGAAAATAGGGCTAGGGCTTAACAGGTTAATCTGAAGGCATTATGTAATTTCTGTCCAGCGACTAAATAACATTTTACATCACCAAATAACCAAATCCATACAAAGAGGAGGCGAAACCTAGGTCTCCTTTAACAAACGAATACACAGCATACATGAATGAAAGCACAAAAGAATGAAGAAATAAAAAAATAAAGAAATGAACAATTAATAAATGAACGAAGGAGTAGTTTGATTCTCACCTGGCGTCAGCCTCACTATAATACTCTCTGGCGACGATGTCTTCAAATAGCTCTCCTCCAGTCACCCTGAGAGACATAATCAAAGACATTTCAGAACACATTCTGTTCTATTCTATATGATTACATACAGTACCGGCCCGTACTATCTACTGTTGGGTGGTCGCAGCCGGGGGTTCACGTTAGGTCGAGTTGAAAATGTAACGTTAATAAATGCTCTGGAGCAATCTCTCTCTCTGTCTCTCGGATCAATCCAATAAAATAATTAACACATGTATATGTTGTCATTTTAAACAACTCACCATTCATTCATTCATACATTATGCATCAGCAGCAGCGAAATTAATGTTATAGTTTACAACACAGCAGCGTGTTTTGAAGCGCTATTATCATCTCAGCAAGGCAGCACCATCAATACTTTCCGTAGCCGCATTTCTCAGGAGAGAGAGAGAGAGCGAGAGAGAGACTCACTGTTTAGTCGAAACGTCCAGGGCAGGAGGGCTTGATAAAGTGTATAATCCACTGTCCCACAGTCCCAGACTGTTGATGTATATCCAGACCACTGTCCAGACTGCATCCGCCATATTATAGCTTCTTGTTAGCCAAGTGTTAGCTTAGCACCACACAACACAAGTACTGTGATGATTTCTTAGCCCATTTCCGCGTCGAACAGACTGCAAACTACCTGGCGTTCTATCGCCATGCTCTAAGACAAACTCGAACCTTAACCAACTTTGAAAGAGTGCCTAAGCTTAACCGTCGAAAGAACTTGCCGTCACGCTCTAAGACAAATAGCTGCATCTCACAACAACACAAGTTACACAACAGAAACTGGCGTTGGCCAATCAGAGAGCGTCTCCGCGAAATGCGGCTACGGAAAAAAAACTGACGTCGGCCAATCAGAGAGCGTCTCCGCGAAATGCGCTTACGGAAATGATAGACGCTGCTAAGGCTGCTTGCCTAGACCGCTTCAAATCGCGCCCGGCTTCCAACATAATACATCATATTTCAATGCACAGCGCGTTACGCACTGATTGGCTGCGACGGATACAGCGATGAAACAGTGCACGTTGTGCACGCGCACTCAGAGCGCTATTGCGTCTAGCCCGGGCCGAGAGAAATACGGCTAGGAGAAATGCGGCTATAATGCGGTGAGTCACTTCCTGTTCAGGAAAACGATTATTTTTATTTGATATATTAACGTTATATTGTGCATTGGAAACACAAACATACTTAAAATGAGTAAATATTATTCATTTTAAACATGTTTATATTATTTATAGGGCTATAAAACAAAAAACAAAAAAGAAAATATTTCTTGTTCTTCCCTCTTTTAACAGGGGGGTCGGCGCCCGAGCGCCCCCAGTGGCCAGCCGCCACTGATTACGTACTTAAATGGACCAGGTTCTACTGTGTTCCGTTTTATAATGGTATTGTTCTGTGTGGTTCTATAATGATGGTCTGTTGTATTGGGTTTAGTTGTGTTCCATTATATTTAAAGATTCAGTACAATGGACATCAACATAACAGAAGGTATGTTGATGTGACATTACTCTGTGTCACAGATTGACATATTGTGTATTTTTCCCGAACTGTGTGATGTTTGTGCCTAATGGTTTACTGAGAACATTAAGATTTAAGATTTGTTTATTAAGGACAATGCAAATTAATGAACATCATTTACATGAGTGTATGCATAACATCACAGCATGATAAGGACGTAAATATGCCGGGAATAGCACAGGGCTAATTTCCACCCGCAGTCCTAACCAGGCATGCGTTGCTCATGGGACGGGGTTGCACGCAACCAGTCGGTGCGCTGCACTCGACTGATGCGCCAACTCTAAGTACGTTGCATATCAATAGCGCCGATCGTCAGGTGTGTTCAGATACATTCACACAACTTGTGAATGAAATGTGTTACATTCCATTCGTAGAGGCAATTAGGCACTGTCTTTAGTATGCAAGGCAACATTTATGCGCATGCATGCGGCGTCATTAAAACATAGTGCAACCAGTCGTCCCATGAGCAACGCATTCCTGGTCCTAACATAAAACAAACACAAAACGGACCTTAGAACATTCATTCATAAAAACTGACATCACTGACATGACCACACTAACATGACATTCAGTCAGTATAACATCACTAACATCCCTAATGAGTGCATATTTGGCTGTCTAACAGCCATTTCCTGAGTTGGCCTCTAAAGGTGGACAGGGTGGTACATTCCCTTAAAGGGGAACTCCAACATTTTGGGAAATTAGCTTATTTAACATCTTCCCTGGAGTTAGACAAGAAGATACATACCTTTTTTGTCTCTGTGCGTGCATTTTAGCTTTGGGAATAGACGCTCCGTTAGCATAGCTTAGCTTCATCACTGGAAGTGAGGCAGGACAGTAGCCTTACAGTGCCTTACAGTGTATTGCAAGGTCTGACATTGACCAAATTTGATATGCATGACATTGGTGGGCTCTAGGTCAACTCCTGAAAAGGGGGTCAATGTCAGACCTTGCAATCAAAAGTTAGGGGGCGCACTGAAATTATGGCAAGGGTTATTAGCCCCCTAACTTTTGATTGCAAAGTCTGACATTGACCCCCTTTTCAGGAGTTGACCTAGAGCCCACCAAGGTCATGCATATCAAGTTTGGTCAATGTCAGACCTTGCAATACACTGTAAGGCACTGTAAGGCTACTGTCCTGCCTCACTTCCAGTGATGAAGCTAAGCTATGCTAACGGAGCGTCTATTCCCAAAGCTAAAATGCACGCACAGAGACAAAAAAGGTATGTATCTTCTTGTCTAACTCCAGGGAAGATGTTAAATAAGCTAATTTCCCAAAATGTTGGAGTTCCCCTTTAAGCACCGGAAGGCTGTTCCATGTTCCACTTCCCTTTATCGACGTTGGCCTTGGTTGCTAATTTGACCTAATTTGGGGATTAGGCTCATTGACTGTGTGTTATTGGATGTCCACCTCCCCTCCTTCTGCAGGCAACTCCGGATAGAAAATATGAACCATCGTCATTTTGGTGCAATCTTAGCTAGCAGTTGTAGCCGTCAGGGCCAGGTTACTACTCCCCTGCAGTGCCACCATGTGTCCACCAGAGGACCCCCCAACACCTCCAACCTGGTGGGAGGTCTTTTGGCTGTGCCTCCCACCAACTCTAAAAGGACATTACCCCTATTCCTATCGTGCAATGTATTAATAGTTCTTTGACAAATAAAGGTTTGCTATTCATTTTGTACCCATTGTGTCTATATGCTCCATCTGGGAACCTACTATACCTGCATTTACATTGCAGGTTGATTTAGGTTGACCTATGACACAAGGACAACACTCTTCTTAACAATCAAACGGCTATATAGGGAGGTGTAGTGGTTACGTCATTGGTGTTTCCCGTGCGGTCAACCCTCCTTGAAATCACCATGTATTTCCAATGGACCCATTTCTAAATCGTCTTGTTTAAAACAAATAAAGCCTGGTATACCTTTCTGTGTGTATTCATCCACAATCTATAGCTCAACATGAAACAATTAGGTAGCAAAATAACAAGGTTTATGTTTTCGTTCACTGAGGAACTATACACTCACTTTGGCGCTGCTGACTGACGTCACCACAGCGTAGACTCCTGACTGTATTAGGTGACAGCACTGAACGACAGGCGTTCTACTGGTAAGTGTAGTTATTTTTTAACAACAAATTAAAAACCATATAACTACCTGTTCTGAAGGTCCAGATTAACACTGAAAGTCTGCGTTTATTATTTTGTATAACTTGTATATTGTTTATATATATAAGATATATATCTTTACGCCATCTGTTTGCATAATAGTATTATTCGCTCGCCTCATTGGGTCCCATCCTTGACGTTGTAGGCGCCAGAGACGCGCCCCCTAGACATGGTTTCTAGACATGTTCAGACACGTTCAGACTAGCCCAGAGCAAGCGCATTGATTCTGTACAGGTGAATCGGCTGAGCCCCATAGGGATCAGTTTGAGTATATATATTGTAGACGGTGCAAGCAGCCGCTGCGGCAGTAACATAACAGGAGAAGTAGCAGAGCGAGAGTGTGATACGTCCGGTACAGTTGTACACAGACCTACAAGCAGTGTATCGTTACAGAGAGCTAATGGCTACTTAGATACGACTATAATATTGTAGAGCCATTATTGGCACAGTATAGTGACTCGTGTAAGCGAAGTAAAGTGGAGAGACGTATAGTTAAACCCAGCGCCGTTTGGATATAACTACTCATTGGAGACCGTCTGCGGGTTAGCTTCCAGTACAAACGAAGCTAGCTAGCTACCATCTATGCCAACAGGCTTTTGGATTAATAGCTATTAACCCTGCCATCGGGCGCTAGGATTACAAGGACCGGTTCCGTACGAGACCCCTTTCTTCCAGCGGCGACAGGATTATCCGACCGGTCTACAGTTCCTCCGGAGCTTGGAGCTCCAGAGGGAAACCATCGTCTCCAGCTACCATTTGCTTTTCCCAGTATCGCCTCGTTTCGTCTCACTCCCTGCAGAGCTCCGGTCGAGTATCCGTAACCTAGGAACTATTCATTACCGCTGACTTTGATACACTGACATTCTATTATTAAAGGAGAACCGTGATAACTGATATGTATGTTGCTATGACTATTAAAATGCTTATTAACCAGGTATCCCTGTCCCCGCGCAGTCAATTGAGTGTCCGCCATTTTGTCTAACTATACTGTCTGGCTATTAATATTCTTTAGTAGTGGTTTAATCTAAACAATCTTTTAATACAGTCAGGGTTGTGTAGCCCCTTAGCTACAATTGGTCCTTCGAGCCGGAGGGTATCAGTAATAATAATAATATTAGTGATAATATGGCCAGCGGCGGACACTCCCCAATCGGCTCTCCCCCATTAGAGCGCCCTGGGCGCCAGCGTCAGCCCCCTCCCCACTTGGAGAACTACGCCGTAGATTTAACTCCTAGCTTATCTACGAGGACGTTAAGCAAGGATAACATTAGTAGCTTAAGTATGCCCAACCTTATCGACCTGTCAACCCCACCGGTAGAGACCCAAGCTAGTTTAAGTGAAACTGACTCACGGGGGGGACAAGCGGGACATGACTTGACTATGCCCCTAGAACACCACGCCCCCAAGATGGACCTCGGAGTGCAAGAAGGTAAAGAATGCGCCCCCGAGATGGACCTCGGAGCGCACCAGAGTAAAGAGCACCGCGCCCCCGAGATGGACCTCGGAGCGCGGGAGAAGACAAAGTACAGCGCCCCCGAGATGGACCTCGGAGCGCATAAGGAGACCAGGTCACCGCCAAGCCCTGCCAACTCCAAATCACCATCATCAGCGTCATCCCCAAGCGAGGCCGACCAGAGGCTAGCGCAAGTCCTGATCGCCACGCTAACCGTTTCAGCGGAAAGAGACCGTCTCCAGGTGCAACAAGAAAGTGAGCGTGCCCGTCTCCAGGCGCAACAAGAGGGTGAGCGTGCCCGTCTCCAGGCGCAACGAGAGAGTGAGCGTGAACATCTCAGACTGGAAGAGAGGCGCCTCCAGGCTGAAGAGAACATGCAGCGCGAAGCAGCCAATGCGCAGCGCGAGGCGGAGCGAGACCGCCTACAAGCACAGATGATGGAGCAAGCGCTCCAGAGGGTGACACCCCACTCTTCCACCCGGAGCTCACAGAGATCATCACGACACAGGTCGAGGGCACCTTCCCCCCCCTGACAAAGCTACACGGGACCCCGCATAAGGGAAGAACCTGCTTACGTTGCAGAGCAGCTAGCCGAGCGACTACAAAGCCTAACGGAGGACGAGGGAGGACAGAAAGCCCACCCGCACAACCCCATCTCAGACCAGGAGGCTCAGCGCAGCCCCGGTCTCAGTCCCGACACGCTGCGTTATGAACCCCCAACACGTCCCAGTGGGGAGTTCGAGCAACAGACGGCACAGAGGAATAGTGCCTGGAAACCCAGCCCCTGGTTCCCGCCCAGCACGAACCAACGACCCAACGTACAGGGAGACTCGCCACGGATGCCTCTCCCCCCACGTGCGTCAGTGTCGCAGCCATCCATGGCACACTACATTGGGACACCCACATTCCCAGACTTCACAAGAGAAGACCGAGCGCAGTATACCGAGCTGCGCATGTGCCTAGAGACAATTATGTCCGGAGTACAGGACGAGTCATACAAGTATGCCATTCTCCTTAAGCACCTCAAGGTAACTAGAGCGCACAACATAGCGCTGGCATACTCCAATTCACAAACTCCCTATTCTGACGCCCTGGTTGCCCTCGACGCACGTTACGGACGTACATGGGACTATGTCATTCAGGAGATACGTGAGATTGAGCGTCTCCCCCCGGCTAGAGACAACCGAGCCCTGGACGACCTATCCGTCAAGGTACAGTCCCTAGTAGGGATGCTCGGGTCCCAACGAGACCAGGGGATGTACGAGTTGTACGCCAACTCCAACGTGGAGCGCATATTGGAGAAGCTCCCCCCATTCTGCCAAAAACGTTTTCGGCGGCAAAGAAACTACCGTGACCCGAATGGCCCAGAACAGTCACTGCTGGATCTCGCTGACTTCCTAGCCAGGGAGGTTAGCAGCCTAAGAATTGACACCTTCGCATGGGGTGGCTCGAACATTAAAGAGGGACCGAGGAGGTTTAAAGACCAAAGCAGGCCCATCACAGTGATGCACCAGGCCGAGTCGGTGTCACGGCAGACGAGTCACAACTCCCCCGCCAAGGAGAAATGGAAGATTGCCTGTCAATACTGCGACAGTGAACACTGGCTGTCACAGTGCGACGCATTCAAGAGACTGACCACCGCCGAAGTAAGTCAGTGGATTAAAGATAATCGCCGCTGCTTCCGCTGTGCGTGCGGCCACATGGCAGCAGAATGCCGCCTTAAGAAGAAGTGTGGCAAGTGTGACGGCGCTCACCTCGAAGCACTGCACGAGAGCAACAAGCGCCCACGAGTTTCAAGTTTCAAGTTTCTTTAATAGTTGTCATACAGAAGTACAGAATACTTTCATACAAAATGCTTCTTACTGTTACGCTCCAGAGACTGTGCTAGACAAGATAGTATCAAATAACATAGTATAGCATGTAATTTAGAAGAAGAAAATGAGGTCACAGTGTTCGGTATAGACATATGTACAATGTTCTGAGTTACCATATAATATACAATACTATGCAGTGTACTAATGTACAGTACTATCTAGTGCAAAGCAGAAATGGGATGAGGTACAATTTAGGTACAATTTACAGTAAGGTGTACGAGTTGTAGTGCAATCCTTCATCAATAAATATAAAGTGTGGGGAGTGGGTGCTACAGTGTGTTTGTTTAAAGTGGGTGTGTGCTATAAAGTGTGTGGAGTGGGTGCTACAGTGTGTTTGTTTAAAGTGAGTGTGTGCGTGTGGATGTGTGTGCTATGTGCGTTTGGTGGTTGTTGTTGTGTAGTGTTCATTCATTGTTCGTTTAGCAGCCTGATGGCCTGGGGATAGGGCTTCTTCTGAGTCTTTCTGTGCTCGCCTTGAGACTCCGGTATCGCTTGCCTGACCGCAGCAGTTCAAAGAGGCAGTTGTTCGGGTGACTGGAGTCTTTAATGATTCTCTTAGCCTTGCCCTTGCAACGCTTGTTGTAAATGTTCTGGAGGGTGGGGAGCCCCCCTCCAATTGTGCGTTCGGCTGAACGTGTCACTCTTTGTAGTCTGCTTCGGTCTTGTGCAGTGCTATTCCCAAACCAGGAGGTGATGTTGCCGGTCAAGATGCTCTCTATTGTACATGAGTAGAAGTTCTTAAGGATCTTCTGACTGACTTGGAACTTCCTTAGGCGCCTGAGGAAGTAGAGGCGTTGTCGTGCCTTCTTCACAACACTGTCAATGTGTGTGGTCCATGTCAAGTCCTCGGATATGTAGGCTCCGAGGTACTTAAAGCTGTTGACTCTCTCAACCGGTGCCCCGTCGATGCTGAGGGGGTTGTAGTCCTTGACCCCCGACCTCCTGAAGTCCACAATCATCTCCTTTGTTTTGCTGACATTCAGGGAGAAGCTGTTTTCCTGGCACCATCCCGCCAGGACCTTGACCTCTTCCAGGTAGGCCCTCTCGTCGTTGGCAGAGATCAGGCCCACCACCACTGTGTCGTCAGCAAATTTGATGATTGTATTGCTACTCCGCTGAGCCACACAGTCGTGTGTGTACAGGGAGTAGAGGAGGGGACTCAGAACACAGCCCTGGGGGGCCCCTATGTTGAGGGTGATTGATTGAGGAGGTGCAGTTGCCTGCTCTCACCACCTGGGGTCTGCCAGTCAGGAAGTCCAAGACCCACTGGCAGAGGTCATAGTTCAAGCCCAGGTCCCTGAGCTTGGCTATGAGTATGGAGGGGACTATGGTATTGAATGCCGAGCTGGAGGAGACCAAAGTAGGCCCATCGCAGTGATGTACCAGGCCGAGTCGGTGTCACAACAGAAGAGTCACAACGCCCCGCAAAAGAGGAATGGAAAATGGAGGTTCCAGAATTCAAGATCACATGTAATTACTGCCACGGCGGACACTGGCTATCACAGTGCGACGTATACAAGAAACTGACCCCCGCCGAAATGAATCAGTGGATTGAGGCTGACACCAAGGGCGCCGCTTACCGCAAATCACTGCGCGAGGCCCACAAGCGAAGATTAGCTCTACAAAGCAACTCGGGAACAGAAGTGCTCCACATCGACCCCGCAAATAGTGGGAGCCCCAGAGTGCTCCTCAAGGTAGTACGAGTACTCCTCAGCCACGGAGACAAGGTACTCGACACCTACGCCGTCCTCGACGACAGGTCGGAGAAGACACTCCTCCTCGCCTCCGCCGCGACCCAGTTGGACCTGCAGGGACCAGAGGAGACCATGACCCTCCGTACCATTCGTCAAGATTTACAGACAATCAAAGGTGAAAATGTCTCGTTCACCATTGCAGCGATCGACCAGCCTGAGAAGCGGTACAGCATCAGCAAGGCGCTCATGAGGTACGACATATGTTTGTCACGCTACGATTACCCCATCCCACAGCTGATGGAGAAGTACGACCACCTACGCCAACTGCCCATACCGCTCATCAGCGGAGCTACACCGACCCTACCCATTGGCTCCGACCACGCAGACCTCATTGTCCCAACCAAGGCGGCCCACATTGGACCCAAAGGATGCCCAGCCGCGGTTAAGACCCGACTGGGGTGGACGCTCCAGGGCCCCCTCTACGGACCTGCCAGCCAACCAACGTCCACACGCTGCCTTTACACCAAGGTGAGCGACACAGACAACACTCTCCTACAGCACGTTGAGAGGCTATGGACACTAGACGCGCTGCCATTCAAGACCGAACGCAAGATGGTTCGGTCCAAAGAGGACAAGTATGCCATCGCTCTACTAGATCAGAAGACTACGAGAGTCGAGGTCGACGGAGTGTTCAGATACGCAACCCCTCTCTTGAGGCGGGACGGGATGCCCACTCGGCATGTGTCTAAGGGAGCGATGCACCACTGCCTACAGAGCGTATCCACGCCAGAAGAAGCAGAGAGCTACGGGCTTCGTTAGCCAACGGTGGATTCGACCTCCGACAGTGGGCCAATAGCGACCCTCAAGGCACCTCCCTCCAGAGACCAAGGCCGCGAGCAGCGAGACCTGGATGGCGCACACCCCAGGCGAAGCGCAAGAGATGACCCTGGGCCTCGTCTGGCGCTTCAAGACGGACTCGCTTCACTACCGACACACACCTCTGAGGACGGATCAGGAGACGTCCACGACTAGACTGACCACTCGGCGGAGTGTGTACCGAACACTCGCCAGCCAGTACGACCCCATGGGGTGTATTCTCCCCTACACCACCCGGGCGAAGATGCTGGTGAGAGAACTGTGGGCCAAGGAGAAGGGCTGGGAAGACCCCATACCCGAGCACCTAGCTACCACATGGAGAGAGTGGGAGGATGAACTTGTCTTACTCCGCGAGGTGGCCATCCCGCGGAGTTACTTCCCCCCTACCGTGCGACTGGAGAAGTGTCAGACAGACCTGCACGTCTTCAGCGACGCCTCAGAAGTGGCGTACGGATCAGTGGCCTACCTGAGGGCTCAAGAAGAGGGAGTTCTGAACTCCAAGCCCCTCAGCTACGCTCCAAGCGACGTAGCTGACATCGAACCCATCACCCCAAACCACCTCTTGATGGTGCGGCCGGACCCGGCCCTTTCTCAGACGGTGTACAGACAGGACGGGATGAACGGACGGAGAATGTGGAGACACAGCCAAGTACTGGTCGACCAGTCTTGGGCCCGCTTCCTCCTACACTACCTACCCTCCCTTCCAGCCCGTCATAAATGGGTGAAAGACAGGGACAACCTGACTGTGGGGACCGTCGTTATGATAATAGACCAGTCACTACCCCGAGCTACGTGGCCAGCCGGCCGTGTGAGCAGAGTGATTACTGGTTCAGATGGGAAGGTCAGAGCGGCAGAAGTCATCGTCCAAGGGCGGACTTATAACAGACCAGTAGCTAAGTTGATAGAGCTTCCTGCGTTCCCTGACCCCCCTGACGACGACGATAACCCACTGACCTTATAGATTATTCTCTAACTCCCCATAGCACATTATGGAGAAATTGACTTGATCATTCATATTAATCTGTGCCCCACATTTTATTTACTAATTAGGTTCGGACTAATTAGGGGGCGGCTGTTCTGAAGGTCCAGATTAACACTGAAAGTCTGCATTTATTATTTTGTATAACTTGTATATTGTTTATATATATAAGATAATCTTTACGCCATCTGTTTGCATAATAGTATTATTCGCTCGCCTCATTGGGTCCCATCCTTGACGTTGTAGGCACCAGAGACGCGCCCCCTAGACATGGTTTCTAGACATGTTCAGACACGTTCAGACTAGCCCAGAGCAAGCGCATTGATTCTGTACAGGTGAATCGGCTGAGCCCCATAGGGATCAGTTTGAGTATATATATTGTAGACGGTGCAAGCAGCCGCTGCGGCAGTATCATAACAGGAGAAGTAGCAGAGCGAGAGTGTGATACGTCCGGTACAGTTGTACACAGACCTACAAGCAGTGTATCGTTACAGAGAGCTAATGGCTACTTAGATACGACTATAATATTGTAGAGCCATTATTGGCACAGTATAGTGACTCGTGTAAGCGAAGTAAAGTGGAGAGACTTATAGTTAAACCCAGCGCCGTTTGGATATAACTACTCATTGGAGGGTTAGCTTCCAGTACAAACGAAGCTAGCTAGCTACCATCTATGCCAACAGGCTTTTGGATTAATAGCTAATAACCCTGCCATCGGGCGCTAGCTGGATTACAAGGACCGGTTCCGTACAAGACCCCTTTCTTCCAGCGGCGACAGGATTATCCGACCGGTCTACAGTTCCTCCGGAGCTTGGAGCTCCAGAGGGAAACCATCGTCTCCAGCTACCATTTGCTTTTCCCAGTATCACCTCGTTTCGTCTCACTCCCTGCAGAGCTCCGGTCGAGTATCCGTAACCTAGGAACTATTCATTACTGCTGACTTTGATACACTGACATTCTATTATTAAAGGAGAACCGTGATAACTGATATGTATGTTGCTATGAATATTAAAATGCTTATTAACCAGGTATCCCTGTCCCCGCGCAGTCAATTGAGTGTCCGCCATTTTGTCTAACTATACTGTCTGGCTATTAATATTCTTTAGTAGTGGTTTAATCTAAACAATCTTTAATACAGTCCGGGTTGTGTAGCCCCTTAGCTACACTACCTTTATTTCAACCAAAATGCTTAAACAATAATGTTAGTGATAGAAGGGAACTCATTTTGTGTAAAATGGAAAGCTTGCCAATGTGCATGAGGCAGAATTGTTACAATAGCCGATAATCAAAGGCGGTCAGGTGGCGTAGCGGAGATTGCGTTCGTCACCAACCCCGGAGACGCTAGGATTCGCCTGTTCGAATCCAGCTCACAGCTCCGGGGTTGTCACCAGCTTGGCTGGCCGTTCACACTAATACAATTGGCAGTATTAGAGGGTGGGAGAAGCTGGCGGGGTTGGTCCGGGTCGTTGTAAACAGCGACTCCTACGGTTCGGTTGGGGCGCCTGCTAAGCGCGGATAGGATCTAAGTGGGATAGTGTGATCCTTCCACACGCTACGCCCTCTCAGTGAGAGTCCACGCTGCCAGGTGAAAAGAAGCGGTTGATTGGCTAGACGTGTGTCGGAGGAAGCACGTGATAGCCTCCACTCTCCCAGACCGACTGTGGGGGGTAAATGCGCAGCGACCAGGAAGGGGATTGGGAATTGGCATAACGACTAACATTGGGATGGGAGAAAATCGGAGGAAAAAGGAGGGGGAAAAAGATATAAAAAAAAAACAAATAGCCGATAATCCATTTTCCTAATGATGAATCCCTATACGGGTGGACTGTGCGCAAAACTAAAGTGACGTTAGACTACACCTCCCTATAGTGTCTAGTGAACAGAAGGCCACGCCCCCTCAGCCTACTGAGAGTTGGCTGTGCACTAAAACAAATCAAATGATCCATCTGAAGCTGAGAAATATATATTCATGTCATTAATATTCCACAATAAAGGTGTGGAATTTCAATATGTTGATGTAAACTCACATGGAAATAATATTCTGGACTACAGCTACACAACAATATGGAAGACATACAAGTCTGTACTCCCATAGATATATATATAAACACTAGATGGCTCAAGGCGGAGTCTCCCGCATAGTTCACCTGCGGCCATCTTGCTTGAGTGGACTATACTGCTAAGGTGATGATCTGCACAAACAAAAATACTCTTAACTCGCTGAAATCTTGACGGATTTACAAACGGTTTGGTTTATTACAAATGTTATTATTCTATGATTCTTGGAAGATTTTTTTTATTTTTATAAAATTTTATTTCATAACTACATCTCTTAGGTTTTTAACAAACCAAACGGTTGAAAATATAGCAAGCTATGGTTATTTCAATAGTACAATACATGCACCATAGACATGCATGTTATGAGTGGGCGTGCTCCACCCACGCAAGATGACTGCCATGTGGCAACGTCGGTCTCCGTTGGCCAGCAGCGCGGGTAAGTCATCTAGTGATATCTATGTGTACTCCGCCCACCACTTGGCAATTCAGATCACTCCACCATCCTGCTAATACCTGCCTACACGCAGAGACTGAAGCAAACACTGCCCACCATAAAGGAAGTCCTCTGCTGGTCTGACAAATCAGACGCTTTGCTGACAAATCAGACGCTTTTCTACCGTCCCCCCCCCCTCCCTCCCCTGTGTTTATTTCAGAATTATCTGACCTACTCACATCTGTCAGCTCATCCATCTCCTCAATTTTCCTCCTTGGCGACTTCAACATTCATGTTGACAACATCACCGCTTCCGACGACCTCCTGTCCCTCCTTGACTGCCACAATCTCACCCAGCATGTAGATTTCCCCACTCACACCAGAGGCCACATACTGGACCTGGTGTGTTCCATCGAGACCATCACTCCCTCCAATCTCAGTGGCGTGGACCTCCACGTTGCTGATCATCTTGCCGTTAAGTTCTCAGTTTCTCTCCCCTCCTCCCCTGGCCGCCCACAGCGCCCCATGACGTACAGGAACACAAAAAATATCACCCCCACTGACCTCACCAACGCCCTGAGCTCCCACCTCGCTCATGATCCTCAGCTGCTCTCAACCATTGAGTTGGTGAACACCTACAGTACAACACAGCCCTAGCTGCCACCCTGGACTCCCTCGCACCCCTCAAAAAAAAAGACAAGGGCCGCCAGTTGGAGAGGCGCTGCAGGAAAACAGGCCTCGCTGTCCATGCCCAGGCCTACTCTGACCACATCATTTCCTACAGACTCGCCCTCACCCAAACCAAGTCCTCCTTCTACTCTGATATCATCTCCAAAGGCCAAGGGAATTCCAAAGCCCTCTTCTCCACCATCACCAAACTCCTCAAGCCCCCCGACAACCCCCTCCAGACCACCTCCTCTGATCTCTGCAACAGATTCACGGAATTCTTCCAAAACAAAATCGACGCCATCTACCAGCAGCTCCAGTCTACTCCTGTGTCCCCCACACCTCCGGTTGCTAAACATGACCCTCTGCCCCATCCCACCCACTCCTTTTCATCCTTCTCCCTGGTGGACACCGACTCCATTACGAAGCTGGTGTCGGGCTCTAAATCCTCCACATGCTCTCTGGACCCTATGCCCACCACCCTGGTGAAGGCTGGCCTGCCTGCCCTCTGTCCTCTCATGTTAGACATCATTAACTCATCCCTGTTCACTGGCTCCGTCCCTGCTGACTTAAAGGTGGCAGCAGTCACCCCAATTCTAAAAAAAACCCGGCCTGGACCCCGATAACCTCAACAACTTCCGCCCCATCTCAAACCTCCCCTTCCTCAGCAAGGTCCTCGAGCGCGCAGTAGCCGCCCAGCTACAGAGTCACATGGCCTACCATGACCTGTTTGAACCACTCCAGTCTGGGTTCAGGGCTAAACACAGCACCGAGACCGCCCTGATCAAGGTGACAAATGACCTCCTCATGGCTGCTGATGCTGGCAACATCAACATCCTCATCCTCCTGGACCTCTCAGCTGCCTTCGACACCATCTCACACTCAATCCTCCTAGACCGCCTGGAAAGTGTCCTTGGCATCACTGGTACCCCCTTGTCCTGGTTCACATCCTACCTTACCAACAGGTGGCAGTATGTTTCCCTCTGGGGCTCCAGGTCAGCTCCAGCACTTGTTAAACAGGGTGTTCCCCAGGGTTCGGTGCTAGGTCCGCTCCTTTTTATGATTTACCTCCTCCCACTCGGTGACATCATAAGGAAACATGGCCTCCACTTCCACTTCTATGCAGACGACACACAGCTTTACCTCCACACCAAACCCTCGGCTCCCCTTCCTCCCCCCTCCCTCACTGCCTGCCTCCAGGACATAAAAACACGGATGACCACCAACTTCCTTCAACTCAATAGTAAGAAGACCGAACTCATAGTTGTAGCCTCCCCAACCCTCCTCCAAAAGATCGACCACCTTGTTCTCTCCGTGGATGGCTACTCCATCTGCCCCTCCACAGAGGTAAGGAACCTGGGCGTAATACTGGACTCCACCCTCTCATTTCACCCTCACGTCAAGTCTGTCACCAGATCCGCCTTCTTCCACCTCAGAACCATCTCCCGCCTCCGCCCCTCACTCTCCGACACCTCAGCGGAAACACTCATTCACGCCTTCATCACTTCCCGCCTTGACTACTGTAACGGAATCCTTCTTGGTGCCTCCAAGAAGGTTCTGGATCGCTTACAGTATGTCCAAAACTCTGCTGCGAGGGTCCTCACGCGCACCAAACCCTGGCAGCACATCACCCCCACCCTGCAAAAACTCCACTGGCTCCCCATCAACTACCGAATCCCCTACAACATCCTCCTCCTCACCTACAAATCCCTGCACGGGTTGGCCCCTTCCTACCTGACCAACCTACTCCACCCCTACACTCCAGCACGAGGCCTCCGATCCTCCAACTCCGACCTCCTCACCATCCCCCGCACCAGGCGTTCCACACTGGGAGACCGAGCTTTCGCTGCAGCTGCCCCCAGACTGTGGAACTCCCTCTCCCCCCTCATCCTTGGCTCTGACACCATCAACCTCTTCAAAACCAAGCTAAAAACCCACCTGTTCACACTTGCCTTCACGCAACACAGCCCCGCTCCCAAGTAGCCCACCCCTGACTTTTTTTAAGCCACAGATTCCGTTGTTTTGTTTTGTTGTTTGTTTGTTTGTTAATTTCAACCACTTCATCCAATTGGACAGAACTTGCCTCCCTTTTTATTTTTTTTATCTCTTTTATCTAATTTGTTTTTTCTTGTTGTTACTATACACAGATCTTTTATGTATTTTATTATATTTTTTCAATTTTATTTCTTATTTTTTCCATCCTTTCCTTGTACAGTGTCCTTGAGTCTGAGAAAGGCGCTTCTCTCTTAAAATCCAATCTATTATTATTATTATTATTATTATTGCTACAAGACTGCTTTCAACGAATCAGACGATTTGCTACTAGACTGCTTTCGACTAATCAGACGCTTTGCTACAACACTGCTTTCAATTAATCAGACGCTTTGCTACAACACTGCTTTCAATGAATCAGACGCTTTGCTACAAGACTGCTTCCAACCAATCAGACACTTTGTTACAAGACTCCTTCCAATGAATCAGACGCTATGTTACAAGACTGCTTCAAACATGCAGACTGGGAGGCGGGAAGTCATCAATGAGTACACAGAGGGGATCACAGCATTTATTCAAAAGTGTAAAAATGATGTGATCCCACAAAAATGAAGGTTATCCTATAACCCTAGTTATGTGAATACTGGCTGGGCGTCCCACTCCAGCCTATTGAGATATTCATCTTTCGGGCACCTATTGTGCATGCGCTGAAAAAATGTACATGCACCTGCATTCGTCCGTGGCCACGCCTGCTCCTGTGTTTCCTTAAAACACAGGGTGTGGCCACTCCTATACCCTTCCGAGTCTGAATTTCACACGTGAAAAACAGCCAAGGGTCCTCAGGGCGTGAAGAGCGGGACGCTCAGCCAGTATTCACATAACTAGGGTTATAGGATAACCTTCTTTATGTTTCAACTGCTGAGCGTCCCGCTCCAGCCTATTGGGGTCAAAAGGGGGGAGCGGACACGTAGCCACGACAAATGCACCCCCTGAGGGCCTGGATGCCCATCGAAAAGGGGGAGGAGGGGAGTCCCGTCCACCTGCCCGTCCTAACGAGGGGGGGGGGGGGGGGGGGGCAGTCAACTCCAACCAATATGCGAATAAGGGACCACCAGTCACCCTAGGACGCACAATGTGAGTGGGACCGTGTGAACAGCGCACTCCACGGTCCACACCCACACACTCCTGCTAGCCCTCCTGGTAGCGGGCTGCAGGAGAAGTCCCGGTACTCAGGACTGCCTGGGAGACAGAACCCCCATGTCATGTCATGTCCATGAGGTAAAACCTGACAATAGGGCCCGGGGAGGACCAGGAGGCCACAGCGCAGATGTCCTCCACCGAGGCCCTCCCAAGCAGGGCAGTAGAGGCTGCCACTCCACGAGTGGAGTTTGCCCTGATGCCTGCGGGGGGAACCTGTCCGGCCAAGTGTAGCAGAGGGCAATGCCCTCGCATAACCAATGTGACAGGCGTTGCTTGGACAGCGCCTTACCTGCGCTGGGGCCACCGTAACAGACAAGCAGTTGACTGGTAGCCCTGAGGTCCTGTGTGCGCCTAAGGTACACGGTCAGCGCATGGACAGGACACAACAGGTGAAGGCTCGCCTCCAACTCACCTGCGTGAGGGGGAGGGTGAAATGCCTGTAGCACAATATCCCTGGAGCGATAAGAGCTCCGGATATTCTTTGGCACAAAAGCCGGATTGGGCCTCAGAATCACGCTGCTATCACCCTGTATAGACAGACACTCGGGCCATACCGAGAGAGCACATAGCTCACCCACGCGTTTAGCGGAAATGATGGCCAGAAGGAACGCCGCCTTGAAAGACAGTCGATCCAATGGCACCTGCTCAAGAGGTTCAAACAGGGCCCCGACAGTCCCCCCAGGACCAGTTGGAGGTCCCAGCTTGGGGAGAGAGCACGTTCAACAGGCTTGAGGCGCCGTGCGCCCAGCAGGAAATGTCTCACGAGAGGGTGGCTGAACAGCGTTCTTCCTTCAAAGCCCACATGACAAGAAGATATAGCTGCGGCATACACCTTCACTGTAGAGGCCGACAGCCTATCCAGGATAAACTGGAGGAAGGACAGAACCGAGTTCAGGGGACATGACACCGGGTCCAGGCCCCCAGCCTCACTACACTCTTGAAACATACGGCACTTCCCTGCGTAAACCGCCGTAGTGGACGGAGCGTGCACGTTCTGGATGGTGCTAATCACAGTAGTGTTAAGGTATCAAACGTAATACCTGAGGGAACCCACGCTGTGACCTCACATCGCTGAGACGCGGCCAAGTTTTCCCACCCTGACGACCTTTTAGAGACAGGGAAACCCGCTCCGTCGTCACATACAACACCAGGCTCGCCAAGCGCACACTCCAGGCATGTGGCGAAGGAGCCTCCTGACAGTACAACATTCTCATAGACAGACCCAGGAGTAGCAAGGGCCTGGGTATCAGCCTCCGTCATGAGAAGCGATATGTCGGGCCGCTTACGCTTCCCTGCAGGAACGCGGCCCAATGCCAGAGGGGGAACAGAGCCCTGATTCCCGTAACGGGGGGGGGGGGGGGGGGAACGGAGAGCTTGCTAGACACAGTGAGATGGCGGCGGTCTACTCCCCGGAGGGAGCCGAGGCCATCCAATTCGCCCGGTCCCACAGCCGCTGGGGTCTGTTGGCACTGTGAGAGCCTATCTCTCTGTTTCCAGGGTGTCTCGGGTGGGGGACGCACGGCCACTGGTCGGGGGTCTTGCAGCAGCCGCTGACGAGACAATACTCTCACCTCTGGCCATGAGGTGTGCGGCGGTGTGGGGGCCTGGCTATAGGCCGCCAACACCTCCGTTGACAAACCAAAAAGTCCATCCACTACGGAGAGGGGGGCCCTGAGGTGGGGAATTCTCCTCTCCTCCTTCAGGGGGGACTGCTCTAACCACATATGTCTGTGCACAAGTGTTGAAAGTGTCCTCCCCCTCCCTGAGGTTATAGCTTGCGGCTGCGTTAAAAGCTGTATAACCTCAAAACCCTGAGCGAGGGTCTTGGCGTCGGCCGGCCCCAAGACCCCACCGCCTGACACCATTTTCGACAGAAAAGCAGCCAAATTAGCAATGTTATTTGTTGCCGCTAGATTCTGTACTGCGGCGATATAAGCTTCATGAGCCCACTCAGCCACCTGCCGGGCCGACTCGCCCCTCTGTGTCGGCTTCCGGTCGGGGTGCCACTCTACCATGTCTGGGCAGAGGACCAAAGCCAACTGCTTCTCTAAGCGTGGCACACCGGTCCTAAGCCCTTCCATCAGGCCGTCTACCTGTGTAAAAGGTAGATAAGCCTTGGTTAGGCCCTTAACGCTAGACAGCGTCTGTCCCTCAGCGATATAAGGGTTAAGCGGGGAAAACACCAGGCACAGCCCCGGTTTCCCCCAGCCACACGGGAGTGGAGCCCCAATAGCAACAGCATTAGCATTAGTGGCGCACGCCATGATACTGGGAAAGACACTTAATAACGCTGCTTGTTGTGTGCATTCAACAGAGTACAAAGTCCCCTGCGCTGCACACGTGCCGCCGAGTCGTCTCACGGGACATTGGGCGACAGTGGCAGTACCAGCGCTGCAAGATGCCGTTGCCGGCCCTACCTTAGCACGGCCCAGTTTGACTACTGAGTGCCGTGCGACGTTCACCTGTCCACTGCCACGGGAATCTGAAGAAAGTCCAGCGTAGGGCCCATCTAGACGCGCTGGGGAAAACTCTGGGGCTGGGGAAATTCCGGCGGTAGTCCGACGTTCCTTAGTTTATCTTTTCTCTTCATATTATTTCCACTAATTGATGGTGCATTTAGCAAGGATCACGCATTAAAAAGACGAGAAGAACATAGGAGTGGCCACACCCTGTGTTTTAAGGAAACACAGGAGCAGGCGTGGCCACGGACGAATGCAGGTGCATGTAAATGTTTTCAGCGCATGGACAATAGGTGCCCGAAAGATGAATATCTCAATAGGCTGGAGCGGGACGCTCAGCAGTTGAAACATAACAATCTGGGTATTCCCCAACCAGAAACCATGGATAAACAACCATAAACCACAAATTAACAACCAAAAACATACGGTTATCTATATAACCATAGTTATGAGAGTAATAGCGAGCGCTCTGTGCTCTGCTGGAACATATCCCATATCCAGTCTATATACTGAATACATTTCTCCACATGTACCTATACACACCCATCCGTCTGGCCACACCCCCATCCGCTCCTCTACATAAGCAGGGGTGTGGCCATACTAACAGCTCCTTCCCAAGTGTTTCACCACCAAGACAAAGACCACAGGGTCCTCAGTGAGTCCAGCACAGAGCGCTCGCTATTACTCACATAACTATGGTTATATAGATAACCGTATGTTGTTACGTCATAGCTTACGCTCTGTGCTCTGCTGGAACACAGGAGCAGAGCAGAGCGGAAGCTCAACAAATGTACCCGCTGAGGCACCCCACAACCATCAGAACCAGGGAGGACCCGAGCTCCCGGACCCCCCTAGTGGAGGACGGGAGGGAATCGGATCCGACTGTGCGAAGAGGGGTTTAGCAACTCAAACGCACAGGGTGAGCAGACCTTGGGACTTACCTTCCCACAGAAGAACCCACGACTACACAAACGCGCAACCCACATGCCACTAGGGAATGAACGGGAAGAAACAAAACCCCCGTTACAACCCCAATATCACGGGGTCAAGGGCAAAAACCCAACCCTGTGGCAAGGCCGTAGCAGCGGAGCGCGAAGGAGGACCCAGCCCCAGGAAGGGACTGGACCCCCCGGAAAAGGGGGCCTGGTGAGGCCAACAACGCCGCAGCATCGAGACCCCACCAGGCGGTCAATAGTGACACCACCCCCCACATCGCCAGCGTATCAGACAGGGCCCATCCAAAAGCAGGCCCTTCCCCCTACAGCACGCCGCCCTGAAGCACTCAAGAGGCTACACCCACAGCGGGACCAGGCAGCGCACCGGGGAAACAACCCCCAAAGAGGCCGATCCCTCAATCCAGGTAACAGGTCAAAAAGACTCTACCTGAGCCTGGAGCACTGCGGACTAGACAGGCGCTAATGGGGTCTGCTGAAAACCGACCCTCTAGAGGGGCCGAGGCAGAGAAGGCAGACACGATTGGCAGACGTCATGAAAGGTGCGGGGGCACACTCGCAGGCAGACGGGGCCAAACCCGGCCTAACCCGAGAGTCGACTCCGCTACCAACACACCTGGAAACCAACCACCAACAGGAGGCGGTCGTTCCTATAACCCCCCCAAGAAAAAACTCCAAAACACAACTGCGGGTATACACCGGCTATACAGCAGTACAAGTGTTTCAGTTCTCAAGAAGGGGTTAACCCAGGCCAACAGGTCGAGGAGAACGAGTCCGGACCTGGGCCCGGCGGACCGGGACATATACAGGGATGCCAGAGGGGTACAATAACCACCTTGACAGCCCCCTCCCAGCCCCGCCAAGCAGGAGAAGAGAGGGGCGGAAGGACCAGGCTCCTTTAGCACAGCGCAAGGTACAACACAATAAGGACCAAGCAACAGTGAAGGATAACACGCAGCAACATAACCACAAACACCTCCATAACATCAAACCCTGCAACGCCCGGGCCGACCTGGCATTTTCCCCCGAAAAAGCACAAGTCCCTCAGGGTACCAGCAGATCTGCGCCCCGGCAGACAATGGGTTAACTGACCTGGTCCGGCGCGACCAGAACCAGTCCCGTGTCCTAATCACGCCGCCATCCCCAGTCCCAAGAGTGGGGGTAGGTACGCATATGGGTCTAAAACATCACAGAGAACGTGAGACCCCTCTGCCAATGCTTTGATCTATTCCATTATCTCTCCCAGAGATGAACGAGAATTCATCGAGACAAGCCTAGTACACTGGCGCTCGGAAGAGACAAACTCCATCCCAGTTGCCCCATAAAAACGCCTGTTTCAATGATGAGCAACCAAGGCGTGCAAGCCCATGCGTGGTTCCACACAGAAGCACCCAGGGCCAGCACTATGTACACGTCGAGACCCAAAACATATCAATGGTAATCCTAACAAGAACCCAGATAACGTTCCTCCAAGCCGCCTGGGAGAACGGCAAGAAGCCGCCAAAAAATACGAACATGGGTCCCAAATGACACGGCCGAGGGAAAAACAACACCCCCGTCAACCGCTCTAAAAAGAGAGGGGACGGGGAATCCCCAGAGAGACTTCCCACGTGAGCAACAAATTGAAAAGATTATGTAACATTGAGCCACGTGACCAAAAGCTCAAGACATATGTAACAGAGCGCAGAGCAGAACTCTTAAGTTCACATGCACCACAACACCATCTTGACAACAACAGAGGTCCACACATGGAGCCTGAAAATAACTCACGGAAGTCTCCAACCAATAGAAACGCGCCCAGTGACATACTCTATGGCGGGGGGAATTCCATGACCCACCTGGCCAAAAAAGGCGTGGAAACAGGGAACTCCCTACCCCCCCCCTCTCCCTACCCCGTGCCGCGCTGACCAATCAGTGCGGCAGGGAACCTGAAGGACAGAAGGCCCAACCCCCTGACCAATCAGAAAAGAGGGAAGGAGGGGTTTATCAGTTCACCCCCTCATAACCCCACACCCCGGATACGAAGAAAAACAATCCTACCAGGATAAGCTAAACCAACGCACGCCAGCCACAGTCGACAACTCGTCTGCAAACGGGGTTTATAAACAAGGCCGTAGGCTTATGTGCGAACACGACACCCGTGTTTCATGTTTTAAGAAAAAACACAGAAGTTTAAGAGAGGGTCTTTAAGACCTCGGTACAAGCTACACACACGAGCACTTCTTTAGGCTAACACTCCAACAAAGTTGTGGACTCGATGCCATCGTTTCCAATGTAACAGAATACACACAACCCCATCAGACAACGGTAAAAATTACCACTATAAGAAGAAACATACTTCTTCAGGATGAGGAACGAAAAGTCTTTCGACCGAGTGCTAGCCACAGGCCTTGCCAAGCACACATATATATAGCGACCAGAACGATTTAAAAGAAACAGTCCTGCTCTCCTAAACAACCCCACAGCTAGGCGAGGGTTCACACATCGTATCCCCAACATATACAGTGAATAAACACACAGTTTGTAACAAAAAATAGTCCCTCACCAGGAGGGACCCTTTATTTAATTGTAACAAAAATCATGTTTGGGGCAGGGAAGGGAACAGGGGAAAACAGGGGAAGTCACTAGCTGCGCCTGCCGTGTGCAGCACGACGCTTCCCACGGGGAGCCGGCCCGGAGGTCACCTCCGGGCGTGGTGCGGCTGGCTGCGGCGGACGAGGCACTCTCTCCACTCCTGGCCTTCTTCGCCGAACGCCCAGCAGCGGCGGCGGTGGTGGCGGTGGCAACGGTCGTGGACCCCCGACCACGTTGTCTCCGTCGGCCATCATCGGTGGCATCGGGTCGGGGGAAATGGGGTTGGAGCACAGCGCACTCCTCCTCCATCTCTCTGCAGGCAGCCGTCATCTGCTGCATGGCAGACCCGAAGAGCCCAGCATCGGAGAGGGGGGCCGTGAACAGGGGAATCCTCTTCTGCTCCGGCACCCTTGTTTGCTCCAGCCAAAGGTGGCACTGGGACAGAATGGCCAGGGCGCGCCCCTTCCCGACGGCTATCCCCTGCAGCTGAGTTAGGTGCAGGATGGCTCCAGCTGCCTGGGCGTGAAGGTACTGATGATGGTCATCCAACACCGACCCGCCCGCCATCATCCCCGACATGTAGCGCGCCAGCTGCGCGATGTTGGACGTCGCAGCCAAGCTCTGAGTCGCGGCGATGTATGACTGGTCACTCCAGTTAGCCATCTGCCTAGCCGATTTCCCTTGGGGAACCGGCTTTCGCAACGGCTCCCACACCACTTCGGGACAAAGAATAGATGCCATCGGGCTATCAAGCTGAGGCACCCCTTCCTTTAATCCCTGGACCAAACCCGCCACCCACGTGACTGGCACGTAGGCGGGGGTAAGGCCAGTGATGCGGGAGATTACCTGTCCCTGACGCACGTAGGCCTCCATCGAAGGGAAGAATGGGCAGACAACGCCCGTCTCCCTCACAGGACGACGTTGCCAGAGATGACCTATCAAGTCATCAGGGACAGGTGCAGGCAGAGGCTGCGGCAACGCCACGACATTAGCAACAGCGGCGGCCGCCATGAGCTCGGGGAACAAGGCACGCAACTCCCCATGCGCACCTCCCTCCACGTAGCCCGCGTCCCTCACGTACGGGAGGCTGCCATGTGTGGCGCCACCATCCGACACGGCTGATAGCTGGGCATCTCGTCTCCGAGTCGGAGGTTCTAACCCAACATCTGAGGACAAGGGACCCCAAGGAGACGCACCACCCCCTGCCACACCCTGAGGGGGAGAGTAATACGTCTCCAACGGGGCATCAAACAAGAGCGCTCCCGCTCCCTCCATAAAATCCTCAGTTTCCATCGGATACGGAGACAGAGCAAGAGCACCCTCGTTTGGCTCCAGCAGTTCCCCAAAGCCAGGCCGTTCGCCCCTGCAGCTCACCACCTTACGACGGGAGCGAGCAGAGGCGAAGAGCTTGTGTCTCAAATCCTCAGCCACGAGAGGAGCCGTCGGCCTGTCGGCCAACCGTCCACTGGCGGGGGAACCAGAGCTGGAACTAGGCCATCTCACGGGAGACGGCCTTGATTCAACAGCCCGTCGGAGAGGCAGACTCCCCACCGGACGCCGCTCGGGCATGCTCGACTGCCACGACCATGGAGTCAGAGCAGCCCCACGACGCACGGCGGACACGGCAATAGAAAACCGCTGGTGAAGGGTGACGTTGTGAGCACTCGAACCCCCAGATTTAGATGTAGACATTATAACTTAGCTTTTTCTCATAAATCGTGAGAGAGAGAAAAAACAAGAAACAATGTCCACACAGCTCCTCTCCAACAATTATTTTACACTAAAACTCAAGTGGTGTATACAAACACTCGCCGTGGCGAAAATAAGGAAGGAGCGGTTAGTATGGCCACACCCCTGCTTATGTAGAGAAGCGGATGGGGGTGTGGCCAGACGGATGGGTGTGTATAGGTACATGTGGAGAAATGTATTCAGTATATAGACTGGATATGGGATATGTTCCAGCAGAGCACAGAGCGTAAGCTATGACGTAACATAACCATGGATTAACAACCAGAAATCATAGATTAACAACCAGAAACTACAGATTAACAACCAGAAACCATGGATTAACAACCAGAAACCATGGATTAACAACCAAAAATTGTTGTTAATCCATGGGGGAAATAGCGTGAACCTCTGCACGCGTTACGTTTCCCCAGTGAAACTCCTCGCTGTCAGGTGAAAAGAAGCGGCTGGTGACTACACATGTATTGGAGGAGGCATGTGGTAGTTCTACACCCTCCCCAGGCCGACAGTGGGGCAATACGCGCAACGACCAGGAAGGGACTTGGCATAACGACTAAATTGGGATGGGTGAAAAATACAGTGGTGCAGAAATTGTGTTTCTGCTTGGCATATGAGCCAGGAAACAATAATGTCACTCTTCTACTGTAAAAGGACAGGGGTGTAACTAATAAACGTGAACCGTATGACTGACTTAAAAAAAAAGCATTGTAGTGGATCTTTAAATTCTATTTCAGAATACCCTGTTATAGAACCAAACACAATAGATTGGATCATTATACAACCACAAATGATAGAACAGACATGATCGAGTCAAACAAAATAGAAGACATTACAGAACTAAACACAATTTAAGTATTATAGAACCAAATACAATAGAACAGATTGCTATAATAACCAAGCCCTAACAACACAACACTATTAAACCACAGGAAACAGAACAGACTGCTATTCTATACAGAATAGAACACAATAGAAACAACTTACAGGTCAAAAATGAGGTAATGGTGCCCCTCTTCTGAGATACTGTCATGTAGACGGACTAGAACCAAGAAGGAAAGACAGAAAGAAAGACAGAAAGAAAGAAAGAAAGAAAGAAAGAAAGAAAGAAAGAAAGAAAGAAAGAAAGAAAGAAAGAAAGGAAAGAAAGAAAGAAAGAAAGAAAGAAAGAAAGAAAGAAAGAAAGAAAGAAAGAAAGAAAGAAAGAAAGAAAGAAAGAAAGAAAGAAAGAAAGAAAGAAAGAAAGAAAGAGGAAGAGTATAATTAGAATGTAATTACAATATAGGCGTAATATCATAAGTAAAATGTGATATGAATAGTACAAGACATATAATGCGATATAAATGTAATCAGGATGTAATAAAAACTACATTAGTTAGAATGTGAATGGAATGAGTGTAGTTAGAACTTATTTGAAATATAATTACACTGTAATTAGAATGTAACTAGAATATATTTACATCATAATTAGAACATTGTTACGATGGGTGGCGAAGGAAGGTGAGGAGAACCCAAATGCGGAACAACAATAACGAGAGAGAGGAGGCAGAGACGAAGGAGTAGGATATAGTGAAGGATATTTACTGAGCAGCGGTACACAAAAACACGTTACAAAGAATAAACAAAGGCGAACTGTAAAACACGGAAAAGCAAACCTAAGCAGTGCTGGAAAACAGGACTAGAATATACAGGAACGAACTCACGGGGAAATACAGGGTAAACGGCAGACAGGGAGCTTCACAAATGATAAACAGGGACACGACAGGATACCGGGGTAGAACAGAGACAATGACGCCACAAGGAAGTCAGTAACAAGCGGGTATAAATACTACCACTGATTGTAACGAGTAACACCTGGCAAAAGCCAGGCAATAATAAAAAATCTGATAAACACCCTAGGAATATACCAAACTAGACACAAAAGACATAACCATAATACAAAACCCAGACAGGAGGAAGACATCATACAAGGGAAGGGAGAGCCAAAGACAACATGAACAAGGACAGAACATTAATCATATTTAGCCACCCTAGGCATAAATATATAATAGAGTGCATTATCTGGAGGTGCCCGCCAGAGGGCAGCAGAAGGCCACTGTTCACATTGTTTACACTGTCCAGGACAGGACCCCGGCTGGGATCATGACAGAACATACTTTGAATGGAATAGGAACTGAATTGGAATGTTATCAGAAATGTAATTAGCATACAATCCCACTTCTACAAGAGCTGTCTCTACACCTGTACGTCACAACCACATCACAAGTCTTTTCCACATAAGCAAAACCATACCTTTAATAATAATAATAATAAAAAAACGTTATTTGTATAGCACCTTTCATGCAGCTCGAAGTGCTTCACAACAGAAAAAAGAAAAAATGAGCACATAAAGTGCAGACATATAAAATCACAGTTTTAAAAATAGACAATAATAGAAAGAGTAAGATAGAATAAACAGAGTAAAATAGTATATGGCTGCATGCATCATTGTTTCCATGGAGAAGGGACAAGGCTGCACAGATGCCATGAAATTAAATGATTTAACTTGTTTATAAAAGAGACAAAAAATATGGGGGGGAGAATAATATACTATAATTGATTCAATATGTTAAAGGTATACTGTAAGTGTTTTCTGTTTGTTAAAATAAGTGGTCTACATGTTAAATAATAGCTCTACATTCTGACAGCCACACTGTCATGGGTCTCCCAGTCCCTCTGCTCTGCAATAAACAGAAAATAAATAAAATAAATAAATGGATAAAGTGGGAACAGGATACCAGGAAGAAAGGAGAATTCAGAGCTAAGGGACTGAGAGACCCATGTTACTGACCAAACACTCTATATCAGTGATGGCTGTCACAATGTAGAGCTAGTTAATACGTATTTGAAGAAAATAATACCACTTACAGCTCCTTAAGGACAATTAATAAGAGGTAAAGGTAGCACCATTTGGGCAGAGATGTTTGACAGTGGAACATCGTCCAATTCTCTGCGTAGGAGTGTGCCAGATAATTAAAACATAATAAGAATGTAATTCACACACACACACAGATTCTTATATAACAGCTGACAGTGTGTGTGTGTGTGTGTGTGTGTGTGTGTGTGTGTGTGTGTGTGTGTGTGTGTGTGTGTGTGTGTGTGTGTGTGTGTGCGTGTGTGTGCGTGTGTGTGTGTGTGTGTGTGTGTGTGTGTGTGTGTGTGTGTAGGTGTGTAGGAGGAAAGAGGCTTTCGCTTGCTTCACCTTAAAACACTGTTGCTTAGCAACACACACACACAATCTTTGGTTTAGACTGTTATGTAACATTATATCTGTCTGCAGCTGTATCTATCTATCTATCTATCTATCTATCTATCTATCTATCTATCTATCTATCTATCTATCTATCTATCTATCTATCTATCTATCTATCTAACTATATACCTACCTACCTACCTACCTACCTACCTACCCATCTATCTATATATCTACCTATCTATATATATACCTACCTATTATCTACCTATCTATCTATATATCTATATCTATCTAGCTATCCATCCATTTATCTATCTCCCTCACTCAGAATCAGAATCAGTTTTATTATGGGCGGCTGAGTGGCGCAGTGGGCAATGCGCTCGCCACTAACGCAGGATATGCTGGTATCGAGCCCAGCTCTCGGCGTTGCTACCGGCTTGGCCGGCCGTCATACTAACACAATTGGCAGTGTTAGAGGGTGGGAAAGCCGGTGGGTGGGGATTGGACGTTGTGGACAGCGACTCCTACAGGTCGGTTCGGTGACGCCGGTACGGGTCATAAGCATAAGCGATGATAAAACGATCACTAATTTACAATACAATAATCAGAATGTAATAATCATGTGGTGGGTGCAGTAAAATCAGTGATAAAGGAGCCCTAGACATATCAAACACTACATGAGTGTAGTGTGTACAAATCAGTAATGTGTGCAAATCAGTCATAGGAACAGTGATTAAATAGCACTAGATTACCCCTAGTCACAGGCAGGTAGCAGGCCGGAAAAAAATCTAATCTACGAATTCCAATCTGGCTTCAGAACATCCCACTCCACTGACACATGCCTTCTCTATTTAAACGACCACATCAAACAAGAGGTGGACGCGGGCAAATACTGTGGCATGGTCATGCTGGACCTACAAAAGGCCTTCGACACTGTCAATCACACCATTCTGATTGACAAGCTAAAAGCAATTGGTTTTGATAGTCTATCAGTGAGCTGGATGCAATCCTACCTGGAGGGGAGAGAACAGATGGTGGAGGTAAACGGTACCCTATCCCCCCCCTCACAGTGAGCTGTGGTGTTCCACAAGGAAGCATACTAGGACCGCTACTGTTCCTAATTTATGCAAATGACATGTCGTGCTCAACGAGGGGCGTGGTGAGCAGCAACATGTAACACGCGTCCGTTTTGAGCTCTGCACAAAAACAATTATTTCGTTAAATTTCAGCCTTTAGACTAGTACTATAATTTGTTCAAATGGAGTATAACCACTCAACAACATAAGAAAAACAGTATTTTCGCAAATATTCTGTTGCACTTGAACGACAATCGACCCTCAGATGGCTAGCAAGCAAGAGCAGGCTGGCAAGAGCAGGCCTAAATCAACCCCGAAAGCCTCAGGCACTGTTGGAACCGGAACACCCAAAATGGCTGCGCCAGATATGCATTTCACCTCCATCATGCAAGCCATCAAAGACTCGGAACAACGGGTGATGTCAAAGATAGAAAGCACGGTGGCTATAATAACCACGGAACTGTACGCTAAGCTGGGAGACCTCTCTGACGAGCTACGAAGAGAAATAGCTACCGTGCGTTCGGAGCAACATGAGGCTATAGATCAGGCTAACCAAGATATCAAGCTACAGGCTACAGCCGTACAAGCGTTGGAAGAGGGAGCTAATCACTACTCCGATAGAGTCGTCGAGCTAGAAGCGGAGGTGAAATCGATGAAATCTGATATCAAACAACTAACGGCCAAAGCAAATGATCTTGAGTCCAGACAACGCAGAGACAATTGTCGGATAATTGGAGTAGATGAGCGTTTTGGAGGTGCACGTATGGAAGAAACGGTGGCGAAGCTGCTCCAGGATTCACTCAACCTAGACTACACTCCGACGATTGACCGGGCACACAGGAGTCTGCAACCCAAGCCAAAGGATGGGGATCCCCCGCGACAGATTGTGATCAGGTTCCACTACTTCCAGGAGAAGGTGGACATCCTGAGGAAGGCATCGACTCAACGACCCATCCACCACAACAAGAAACAGATCTACATCTTCCCAGATTACACGATGGCAGTAAGAAAACAACGCGCGGCCTTTAAGGTGGCTAGAGAGATGCTACACAGCTGCCCGAATATCAGGTTTGGTCTGTTGTTCCCAGCGACGTTGAAAATCACATCTCCTAAAGGGGAGCAGAAATCGTTCGACGACCCATCCGAGGCGGAGGATTATATAACCAGACATCTGAAAACGAGGGACTCGAACGAACAAGGTGAAGGTATCGGTTAGCCTCGTTAGCCAGCTATAGCAATTTTGCAGCTATCCCCACTGCCGGCCGAAGCCAGTCAAGCTAAACGTTATTATTGTGACAACAGTTAACAGAGGTTGTTACAATGAATGTGTTTGTGTATATTGGGATTGTGCTATGGACTTGATATAGACATTAATTTGCAGTAGCCACTGCTAGCTGCTAACTCGGGACCGGAGCGAACTGTGTGTATATGATATCTCTGGGACAGACTGATGACGTCAGACTGATGACGGCGTATCTGTGCGACCAATGCTCTTGGCATCTCGACTATTCAGTGGTGATGGAGGCTAAAAGGAGGTAGAGGGCGCTGAATGTCCAAATATAATTTCACCTACCATATTAATACCTTCTTACATATATGTGTGTGTGTGTATATGTATATATATGTATATATGAGTGCATGGTTGTGTGGGGATGTGTGTGTGTGTGCTCAATATTCCATTTAACCTTGCCTTACATAGATAAATGTTGGGGGATGCATGCATTGTGTGAATCAACCCTTTTTTCTTTACTACACTGCTGCGGTATGTGTGTGTATGTGTGTGTGTTTACGGGTGCACGCACACATTCATATATATTATATTATAGTGGTTGCGCATATATGCGTGCAATTATTTTTTCTTTATTATTAATATTATTATTTTAATAGGAGGGAGAGGGCACACATTGTTTAGTCAAATATGGGCTGAAGGGGCCAATATAATTTCACTTGCCATATTAATACTCTTATAGGTATGTGTGTGTATATGTATGTATGGTTGTATAGGTGGGAGTATGTATGTGTAAGTGCTCATTCACTATTTCATTTATCCTGTTCTACCACTCAGGATATAGTTGTCGGTGGATACATACGTTGTGTGGAGCTACCCTATTTTGGTACTACATTTCCAGCGTGGGTGAGTGTGTGGGTGTGTGTGTATATATATATATGTATATGTGCATTTATTATCTCTATATTATAAAAAAAATTGAGACCTAACAAGCACAGCCTGAATGCAAACATATGACTACTGTTGAGAGGTTATACCAGGAATTAAAAGTCTAGAAGACTGTTGTATTTGTTATTATGCCTTAATTGTTCTATTTCGTGCACAGCTCTTATACGGAGCGAGTTGGGTACTTAGTGTTTTTGTTAGATGGTATACTCAATCTGGGTTAGAGCAACCTACTTAATGGGGTGGTATTTTTCTGTGTTTTCTGTATTGTTGTCCTATATGTGTGTAATTGTTCCTCCTCTGAACTCTTGGGATCGACCGTCTGGGCCCGCCTGGATCAGCGCCTCTGTCCTCAGCCTGGCTGCACTGGTATGTTCTCCACGCATTTAGACAAATTCGACCATGGCTAAATTGAATATTTTAATTTGGAACGCAGGGGGTCTTAACGCCCCACACAAGCGTGCCAGTGTCCTTTGGTTATTGAAGAGAAGGAATATTGACATTGCTCTCCTTAGTGAGACACATTTATTGGTGGGTGATGTGTCAAGGCTAGCAAATCAACAATATCACGTTATCTCCCCATCCTCAGCCGATGATAAGACAAAAGGAGTCGTCATAGTTACAAGACGTAACCTTGATATCAAAGTCCTGGATGTGTGGTCGGACACGGAGGGAAGGATTACTATAGCAAAGGTTGAGTTCTCTCATAGGAAGATGGCAATAATAGCATTGTATGCCCCTAACACATTTGATTCAGCGTTCTATAATACAATCACGAAGAATATGTTGGAACTTACTGGATACGCTCTCATTGTGGGTGGCGATTTTAATGCGTGCTGGGATGCGGAGATGGATAGGTCCGGGTCCTCTGAAACAAGCGACCAAAAACGGTCCTCAGTCTAAGGCCCTCAGGATGTGGGCCCAGGACACGGGGCTCGCAGACCTATGGCGCATATCCAATCCCACCCTCAAGGATTACTCTCACCTGTCAGCCAGACAAAACCTTCTCTCGAATAGACTATGCATTCTCGTCCCCTAATATGTTTGATAGTTTCAACGTCTCATTGGTTCCCCTGGCTCTCTCGGACCACAAGGGGATTTTCCTTAAGGCAATGTCGTATATTTATCTAAATAAAACCTGTAAATTAAACAATAGAAATTATGCACATATATGAAATAGCAAAGAACTAGGTTATTTTCTCTTAGAAAAATAGAGACTCACAGCCATGCCAAATCACCTGTTAGGTTAACCATACATTTGAGTCAACAAGAAGGCTGTTAACTGGCCTCAGTCGAAATGGATCAAAATGACCCATATAAGCATTACGGGAAGGATTAAAATCATCTAGCGGTTGATGGAAAAAGCCACAGGAGAACTCAGTCAAAAAGCTAACAGTGCACCCCTTCAGCCTTCACTTAGCAGTTATAGGAAAGGCCCAGAGTGCCATAAAAATAAGAACAGATCAAATGGCAAACATATGACACATCTTCCTCCACAACGAACAGGGATGGTGCGCCAAATAACTAAACTTTTAAGTCAAGAAGTGACGGCCTGAAGGCCAACATCCGAGTTCTGTTTACTTTAGCTAAGCAGACCAAACAGGCCATTCTGTGATACCCACTGTTAAGTTGAGTGGGTACTATATTTCCATCTGTATGAGGGTCGCATTCAAGGACACTTGGGTAAATCATTCTAAAAGGAAACTAGTTCATATCCCCTCTGTAAGGTCACCTTGTAACGCTGTTTCGCAAGACCCAAATCACTGAGAGGGGAGACCTTCTAGCCAATAGGAAAGCAGGCTCTCTGGGGTGACGGCACTGGATGGGGCAAGGGTGGGGGGGGGTTCTCTCTTCTCTATAAAACCTACAGGTTGAATGATGGAGGTCAGACAGAGACACGGAGACACCGAGACGCAGAGAGACACGCAGAGAGAACGGAGAAGCAGAGACGGAGAATCCACCCCACCAGTTCGAGAATAAGAGACGCCACTAAGAAGCCCTCCGGGAAAAGCTGATTAGAGATAGAAAATAATTGATGCTGTGAACCAGATAATTTAAGCTGTTGGATATTCCAATAAAACAACGGTCAGAACCGTTTTCACCCGCAGCGCTGTCTCCGCCTCCACGTGATTTCCAAAGGACCACATTTGAATGAACTGTTACTTTAACGGGAAACACAACGAGCAGAGTAAGCTATTCCACTATACATTAGAGAAAGATCATATAGCTATAACATAGAATCATTGAGAAGATACATTAATCTGGCGCCGTGACTGCCGGTCTGTACATCCGAACGGAACCCAGGACAAGGACACAACAGAACTTCAAAAACTCTCAGAGCAGAGCAACGACGCCTGACTACACCATCCTCGAGCAACAACAACCAGCAGAGGCCAAACGGTGAGTTGAAGATGTGTCTGTGTTGTCGGGGTTTGTTTGGGCAGATTTCGAACAGGGGTAGGGAATGGTTGCATTGGCGCGATCGAGTTAAACGATTGAGCGCACAGCCGTATCGGCACTAATGGCGCGATCGAGTTAAACGATTGAGCGCACAGCCGTATCGGCACTAATGGCGCGATCGAGTTAAACGATTGAGCGCACAGCCGTATCGGCACTAATGAAATGAAGGGGATTGGCGCGATCGGGTTGGACAATAATATAGTTCAGGTCGCGCACTGCTGAGGGGCGGGAGGATTGCGCCAGGTTAGGCGACAGAGACTCTTGTTTAGAATCGTAGGTTCAAATGCAATGACAATAACTAGAGACGTCTGGTTTGTACGTTGCTAAAGACAAATCGACGTCGTACGAATCCGTTTAGTTCTTACGGAACAAGAGCTCTGGAGCGCGTAAGGTAGTCCTCTTAAACCTCGGAAAAATTAGCACTTGTGCACTGGGGGGTTATAAAGATCTGCGCTTATGTTCGAACTAAAAAACTGCACTTAGAAGCGATGAGGCATTATATAAGGACTTTGGTATGTAACAATGTATATATGTTGTTTAGATGAAATGGGATGGCACATGCATGGTATCATAGCTATGATCAAACGTACGTCATCATAACGCTAAACGTCGCGGGTTACTATATTGTTGCAGTATACGGAATAGAGCCGTTTTATACCCGGGAAGCTACTGCTATACAAAGCAGGGCTAATACATGCTAAGCTACGTTGCAAGCTAACGGGGAATGCTGGGGGTTATTAATGTTTAGTACGACTGTTGTGTTGAGATGACGGAACTTATAGCTTCATCCATGGTGGCTGAAAAAGGCTACCAAATGATGCTACATGATGTGCAAGGTTGACCAGTGCTAAGAATGATTATGTTGCTGAATGGAAGTATGAGTGTAACTGTGTGGATGAGAGAGGATGTGTGTAAATGAGTCTGCTAGAGGTTATGGAGTGGATGCCGGTATTTTTTGTATTATTATGAACCAGCTGGTGGCCAAGGCTGCAACGGAGAAACCACACCCCTGTCCTGCCAGCATTAGCTGGCGCGACGGGACTAGCGTGTGGACGCTGTGTTGCGTTTTCGAGTGAATTGAATGAATGACATGTGAGATGGAACCTAGGAGATGTGTAATGTGCGTTGAAATTTTTCAAATCGGGGCTGTAGAAGTTTAAAAGTAATGTAGTAAAGATCAAAGAAAACGGGGATTTTAGAGCTGGTGACGTCATAGGGAGCGTCGGAGCTTGGGGTGCGTTAGATTTGGAATAACGGGGCTAGATCGGGAGCGTTAGATTTAAAATATGGAGCCGGCCGGGGCCAAGCGGGCGAGCATGCTAGAATGAGGATAGTAATATAGGTTCTGTAAACGGGGGCTTAATAGGATTAAAGTTATGTTACGGGGTGTAGCTGGGGTTGTGTAAACGTCGCGATGTGTTGTGCCGCTCGAGTCAACAGGACTGGGCCGTTTAGGAGAAGTGATGTTGGATGCTAAGCTAAGCTGGTGCTAGCGGCACTGAGCTAACGAAGCTAAGATGCTAAGCTACCTGTGCTAACAAAATAGCATGATTGAACTCTCGGGGAATCTCGCGTGTTGCTACTCTTTGCTAGTGCGGGATCTTAGAGAGGCGATGGACAGGTACTTCCGGTGTAGAGGGTTCTGGGAATTGTAGTTTTGTGGTTGAGGTAGAACGTCGAGTTGACGTCTTGGGGTGGTTTACGTAATGACGCACTTGCGGGGGAGGCGTGGCGCCTCCTACAGGAAGTGGTGAGTGTTGTGGTGCGTTGGTGATGGACAGGACGTTCCAGCGGAGGGCGCTGTTGCCTCTTTTATAGTTTCACCTTTACAGGTGGAACGGGGTGCAGTTGGCAGTGGAGAAGGGTTTGTAATTATTATAAGTTTTGAGTAGCGACCATTTGTGGGGATTTATAAATTCTTTATGTTCGGTTTTTTCTGTTGTTGATGATGGGGGTGTTTACTGGTTTGATTATAGGTCTGTATTTGTTATGGGCCAGGTGTAATGGCGCTGGTGGGATTGGCGTGAACCCCCCCCCCCCCCCCTTTTTCCTCTGTCTCTTCCTCCCTCGTTCACGCTCTCTCCCTCCCTCCCTCCCTCCTTCCCTCCCTCCCTCCTTCCCTCCCCCCCCCCCCCCCTTCCCCCCCCCTCCCCCCCCCGCCCCCCTCCGCTCCATCCCTGTCTCCCGGCTTAACTTTGTGAGGGGACAGGTGCACAAAGGGAGTTTTTGTTTAGTATAGATTGCCTGATTGGTTGATTGATTGAAAATTTTTATTAACGGATTGTTTAATGGGTACGATACGGTACAGTTCAATACACACAATTGTTAAGGGGATGCAGACCGGAGAAAGACTTTCGTCTTGTTTACATCGGGGTCCCCCATTTTCAATTCATCATGGGTTTGGAGTATTGGTTATATTAATATAGTGTTACTTGCTAAAATAGGATTACATAAGGATAGATGGAATATTCATGGTCATTTTTTTGGTCTGATTAAAGTTAAGGTTGATTTAGACGGTTTTGGTAGTAGTTAATGTTGCATTGTGTGACCCCCCCCCCCCCCCCCCTTTCCTCCCCTTAGTCCCTGGATCCCTGTATCCCTCCCTCCTTTTTTCTTTTCCCTTCCCTGTCTCTCCTTGTATTTCGCCATCCCTAGATTGCGGCGTGTTGTGGGCATTTGGTTGTAGGTTTATTTGTACTGCGTTGTTATTGTATATGGGAAGTAGGTACCGGATGGGCGCTGGCCTGTCTAGGTGCAGGTGGTGGTAGGATGATTTGTGATATTCTTGGTGTGATAGAAGCTTGGGGTGATTCCGTTCAGGTTCGAAACTGAAGGGAGGACGCTTTGGGCTGTGAGTTGACGGTTCTTTGTGTATTCGGAGTACTGGGAGGATATTGCGGTGGCATAGTGCGGGTGTCCATGAAATTATTAACGTGGCCAGCTGTACTATGTGTCGGTCAGGGTTTTAGTGATCTAAGTTGCTAAAAGTTTATTGTTTTCCCTGATTAGGTGGTTGGTAGCAGTAGCAACACTGATTAATTTTTATTAAGTGTTGTGGGGGGTAATGGTTGTGTGTAAGGATGAATGAAATGGATGTAGTATGAGAAGTGAAGCGAAAGCGAATAATACATTTAGTCGATACGCTAATCGGAATAATACATTTAGTCGATACGCTAATCGGGCATTTAAAAGTAAGAAATAAGGTTAGGATGAACAGATTCATCAAGCAAAGAGAGATTAGAATCAGATGAAGGACCAGGTTTACAAAGGATTATTAGACAATGGATAGGAAGGGGATTAATGATTATATTTCCCAGGAAATCAGGAGGAGAGAGCACACAGGGGATTGGAAAACTCCAGTGTTCCTGTTGAAGGAACGGACAAAAAACAAGATAAGCTGTATCGTTATTTTTTCAAGCAAATCACACTGTGTCTCTTTAAATATATTAGTATAGTGTTGCCCGACATTTCCAATACATAACGAAGAGTGGAAATAATAAGGGAAATGCCACTGTATTAAGTTTGGATATTTCTGCTTTCTTTCTATACAGATGCTCGGCCGGACAGGTGCTCTAAACGACTTCCACAACCATCTAGGGAAAACGGCTTTAATGCGCCTTGGTATAAGTATGAATGATAAGCCAGTTATCAATCCTTGTCTGCACAGTAAAAATTTGACAGTGTGAGTGTTTTAACTCAAGTAAGTAGAAGTAGTGGAAGACAGAGAAACTTGTTTTTTCAAACGGTGATTACAAGAGTGTGTTGAAAGTGGAATGAATGACAGTAACATAGGAAGTTCACTTTAGTGGGACATTTGATAGGAACAACTGAAGCGTTAAATGCAGTAACAATAGGATAACAACAACAACGATATGGAGGAGGGCCTTAGTGATCGGGCCATTGGGGGGAGTAGGCCGAGGGCCTCTGCAGACATTTCCCAGATAGACTATACCAGTGATGATCTGATTGATTTGAATATGGACTTCTCTCATGTGACCAGTACGACAGAAGGACTTGGAATGATGACTTTGATTCCAACACAGGGGAGTGAACCAGTGACAACGGTGTTACTCCAACCAGAACCGATTCAAGCTGGAGTGTCCATTGCAGGCGACTGCGGTTTAACCAAGGGGCAGAAAAAGAGACTGAGGTTACAGCCGTCCCACGAAGTCCACTCTGGCCGGAGGGCTGGAACTGAGACCGACAGCAGGTATGGAATACACGAACAGTTTCTACAGCCCACCCGTTTCCCACATCCATCCTGCCCTCAGCACCAAAGCCAAGATGGGAGGCGGAGCCCAACGGTGGGACGTCAAACCGCCCGTGCTGAGATGGGGGAAGAGGCAGCATACTATAAACAACAGAGAGCGTTTGTGACGGCGTTCGAACAACACGAGGCAGTTCATCGAGATCTGATGAAGACACAGCTGGAGATCGGTCAAGCCGCACACGAGACTCAGAGATTGGAACGGGAACTGGCGAGAAAGACTGTGCTACTAGAAGCGACAGCTGTTGAGATCATGCTTCGGGCGTCTGACCTAGGCCGCTGTGATAGAAGGCCAGAGGAGAGGCAGACAAAGGGTGGAGGCCTCAGCAAACGTCCAGAAAGAAGCAAGAGTCCAAACAGGGTTGCTGGGAATGTGGAGAGTTGGGACATTGTCAGAGGGGGTGTCTGCATAGGTCATAGGTTAATTAAGAACGAGGCAGGAATGCACAAGCGGAGCTAATAGTGCTCGGGAAAATAGAGTTATTAATAAGTTAAAATGGGAAGAAGGACGGATTGGAACAAAAAATAGAATAAAAAATATATAGGAGCGTTGATACATTAGATTATGAGTGGAAGCGACTAAGATGGATGTGCAACTAACAGGGAGAGGTGAGATGACTGACAGATGCATGAGCCAATCGTACTAACAGTTAATTAATAGACAAATCATGGGTTTTCCTTTTTGCTACAGTGTGTCTGATCAACTCTTGCTGTGGCAGTGAGGAAAACGTAAGGGAGAATGGTATGGTGGACGATTTTTGGTATCTCCCACCTGTGCAGCCTGGCCCGGCTGCACAGATTGGAGAGAGAGAGAAAAATGGTCACCGCAATGGCTCTTGTGGTCATGTGAACTCTGAACCAGACGGTGTCAGAGAAGGGTTAAACAGTTGGGTTTTAGACAGGAACAATGGAACATATAATATTAGACAGAGTTAGAAACAAAGGACTATTTATAGTAGTGATTACAATACTTGATCAAAGGGTGGTCAAGGTTGAATTAAGGAATTTAAAAAAAAAAAAAAAAAAAAAAAAAAAAAAAAAAAAAAAGGTCAACAACAATATTATTATTTCATTACTTATTTTATTTCTTTTTGGATTTCTAATTTTGCTGTCTTAGTTTTGCGGGGGTATTTATGCCTCTGGATGATAGTTTAATTCTGTTGGATGGGTGTGTAGCATGTAGGCACTCACAGTTTTTTTTTGTTTATTTTTAATTTTCTTTGTTTTTGGTTGACTATATTTTTTTTTGGAACTGACTGGCTGGGGGGGTTCTCTCGCCAGTCAGGGATAGCAGGTGGTGGTGACACAGCGAGACTGGTAGGAGGTCTGATATAATGAGCTGGGAACTGAGAATGGACGGGAGCTGGTTCATGGTTTGTTTTCCGCTCATTGAGGCTCCAGATGTAGAATCTGGAGGGTTGTGTCACTTTTTGGGTTATGATAAGTGTTGGGGAAACATATTTCTCTGTCTATAAGGAAGCTCTGTAGGTTGGTGGTCGCAATTTGGCCAGTTAGTGTTCATGTAGGGTGCAGACATGTGAATTTGATGATTGACTTGTGGAAGACTCTGCACCGGCTTGTTGAAAGCTGGCGGAGTGTGTGTGATGTGTGTTTAAAGGGACTGTGGTTTGTTGACCATGCACATAGGTTCTGTTGGTGATTGGCCTCGTCTAGAGCTGACTGTCCGGACCGGGGAGCTGTCGGGAAACGAGGTAATTGAAAGTGAAATGATGGTTATTCCACTGTCAAGGGTGGAGGTAGTTGTGTTGATCTTGAGATATTGAATCTAGTAAAACAGTACAGCACAAAAAGAAATGAGACAAAGATGATTTGATTGAATGTTAACGTAAGAAGCTGTGAAATACATAGATAACGAATTTGGAAAAAGAGTGTTGTCAAATACAGAACAGTAAAAATGTATCTGTGCGAAAATGAGACCTTCCAATCCATTGTGTGTTTGTAAGTAACAATCCAAAATGCAAAAAAGGACAGAGGGAAAATCGTTTCCTTCTGTGGAAAATCGGAGCAGTATCAAAAACTGCATACAACAAAGAAGAGGCTGTGGTTAGCACAAAATACAACAAGAAGAAAACAGTCAAAACGAGGTAGCCGTAAAGACCTCAGGAGGTTTAAACAGGGATAACTGACAGGGATGAAAGCGAAGAATAATTGAGGCCTCAGTGGTATTTTCAAGGAGAAGAGATGATTTATGTTTGCTTGTTTGAATCTCCCTCGATGTTTAGAGTGTTAATCTTTTGGGTAGGATGTATTAATCTTTTCTTGCAGAGTCAATTACACAAAACAGACACATTGAAGATAAGTAAACATGGATAAAATAGTCTAAACAAAAAAGCTGTTATTGAAAGAGTGTTTCCTTGTAAAAACAGGAACAGCTTTCTTAGTCTAGAGTCATAGTAATAACTGATATTGTGTGTGACTGGGGAAGAAGCCAACGGAAAGAGTGAATGATGATTTTGTAACTGTACAGACGGAAATGGGTTTGGTAGTTCGATTTGTGTAAATTTTGGATTTTTTGAATTTTTTGAAAATATTAGCAAAAATGATAATTATGGTTTAACATATTTAATTTAGAACATATTGGTGCTATATAGTGGGTTATGAAACCCACTAAGGGTGGATTGTCGTATATTTATCTAAATAAAACCTGTAAATTAAACAATAGAAATTATGCACATATATGAAATAGCAAAGAACTAGGTTATTTTCTCTTAGAAAAATAGAGACTCACAGCCATGCCAAATCACCTGTTAGGTTAACCATACATTTGAGTCAACAAGAAGGCTGTTAACTGGCCTCAGTCGAAATGGATCAAAATGACCCATATAAGCATTACGGGAAGGATTAAAATCATCTAGCGGTTGATGGAAAAAGCCACAGGAGAACTCAGTCAAAAAGCTAACAGTGCACCCCTTCAGCCTTCACTTAGCAGTTATAGGAAAGGCCCAGAGTGCCATAAAAATAAGAACAGATCAAATGGCAAACATATGACACATCTTCCTCCACAACGAACAGGGATGGTGCGCCAAATAACTAAACTTTTAAGTCAAGAAGTGACGGCCTGAAGGCCAACATCCGAGTTCTGTTTACTTTAGCTAAGCAGACCAAACAGGCCATTCTGTGATACCCACTGTTAAGTTGAGTGGGTACTATATTTCCATCTGTATGAGGGTCGCATTCAAGGACACTTGGGTAAATCATTCTAAAAGGAAACTAGTTCATATCCCCTCTGTAAGGTCACCTTGTAACGCTGTTTCGCAAGACCCAAATCACTGAGAGGGGAGACCTTCTAGCCAATAGGAAAGCAGGCTCTCTGGGGTGACGGCACTGGATGGGGCAAGGGTGGGGGGGGGTTCTCTCTTCTCTATAAAACCTACAGGTTGAATGATGGAGGTCAGACAGAGACACGGAGACACCGAGACGCAGAGAGACACGCAGAGAGAACGGAGAAGCAGAGACGGAGAATCCACCCCACCAGTTCGAGAATAAGAGACGCCACTAAGAAGCCCTCCGGGAAAAGCTGATTAGAGATAGAAAATAATTGATGCTGTGAACCAGATAATTTAAGCTGTTGGATATTCCAATAAAACAACGGTCAGAACCGTTTTCACCCGCAGCGCTGTCTCCGCCTCCACGTGATTTCCAAAGGACCACATTTGAATGAACTGTTACTTTAACGGGAAACACAACGAGCAGAGTAAGCTATTCCACTATACATTAGAGAAAGATCATATAGCTATAACATAGAATCATTGAGAAGATACATTAGCAACCTTTGGCAGGCTCTCCACGAGAGCTCCCAGGTGGCGTTTTAACTCAACCTTATTAAAGAACGATGATTTCTGTTCTGAGTTCAGGAGTAAACTAGCTGAATTCTTGCAGATCAACGTTGGCACGGTCGAAGACCCTAGGGTCCTGTGGAACGCATTGAAAGGATTTATCAGGGGTCATGTCACACTTTTCGCCTCCAATTTGCGTAAATCCCGGTCAAAAAAGCTAGAAGGACTGGAAACATTATATGCGGACCTATACGCATCTTTGCAAACTAACTATAGTGAACGACTAAACACACAACGTAAGATAGTCAAGAAAGAAATAAACTCCATACTTAAACAACAGTCTGAGTTCTTGATACATAGGACAAGGCAAAATTACTACTTTCACGGTTCCAGGCCTAGCCATTGGCAATGAAAATACGCTCGAATGATCATTTCTCGGATATCCCTTCGATCAAGACGCGACAGGGAACAGTCACTACTGATTCGAAAAAGATCAACGACACTTTTAAAGGGTTTTACTCACAGTTATATAGCTCAGAGGTTAATTTCGATAACTCTAAATTTGAATCGTTCATTGGCGGGCTTGAGATACCCCACATTTCTGAGGAAGAGGCTAAGGAACTGGGGAAACCGATCACTCTTATGGAACTAAGGGAGACGATTGCTGAAATGCAGAGGGGTAAGGCACCAGGCTGGGATGGTATTCCACCTGAGGTATATTTAGCTTTCTGGGACCAACTGGGTCCATTGATGCTCGATATGATCAATTACGCTATCGAACAAGGGGAGTTCTCAAGAGATGTCAACATGGCATTGATTTCTTTACTTCTCAAAAAGGATAAAGATCCCAATGATTGTGGTAGCTATAGGCCCTTGAGTCTTCTCGGGGCCGATCTAAAAGTGTTTGCCAAGGTGCTGGCCCGCCGCCTGCAGAGATTTATGATGGTATTGGTACACTGCGATCAGACTGGTTTTATCCCGGGGCGCCTGGCTGCAGATAATCTTAGGAGGCTGTTGCATGTAGTCGATAACAGTAAAGACAATACAGCTCCGTCCACAGTTCTGTCTTTGGATGCCATGAAGGCGTTTGACAGACTAGAGTGGTCATACCTGTGGAAGGTACTTGAGGTTATGGGTCTTGGAAAGAGTTTTATTCATATGATTAAAGTCCTGTATAACTCGCCGTCGGCAATGATACTGACAGGCAAAAACTGTTCCACACTTTTTCCAGTCTCCAGACCTTCTAGACAGGGTTGTCCTCTGAGCCCAGGACTATTCGCGCTTTCCCTCGAACCATTGGCCCAATTTATTAGGCAATCGGAGGACATCATCCCCATATTGGTCAATAATACTCCACACAAAATTGCTCTCTATGCGGATGACCTACTGATTTTTATGGACGACCCCTCCCGGTCGGCCACAAAATTACTGGGAATAATCGACGACTTTGGTAAATTGTCAGGCTTTAAGATTAACTGGAACAAATCAGCCTGCCTACCTCTTAATGAGCTGGCCAAGGCGGTGCGACTACCAGCTGATATCCCCATATTGGAACATTTTAAATACTTGGGCATAGAGATATTCCCCACGCTGAGTCAAACTACTAAGTACAACTTCACGGGTACTTATGATAAAATACGCCAGGATCTAGACAGGTGGTCATCCCTTCCTAACTCCTTACAAGCCCGGGCTTCCATAATCAAAATGAACGTCCTGCTTAGGATACATTTTGTTAGCTCAATGCTCCCCCTGCCCCCTCCAATAGACCACTGGCGCAAGGTACAATCGATGGTATCTAAGTTTATCTGGAATAACAAACGCCCGAGAATCAAAAGAGCTACTACTCAACGTAGGAAACAAGATGGGGGCCTCGCAATCCCTGATTTTAAGCTTTATTTCTGGTCCTTTTCACTGAGACCTCTGATGTGCTGGCTAGACCCTGTAGAGGCTGTATCTTGGCGCTCCTTAGAAGCGGCGGCGGTTTCACCGCTAAGATTGCAGGATGTAGTGTACTCCACTGTCCCTATTTCGAAATGCCGACTGAGGTATGGACCGATCATAACTCACGTGATCCAAACGTGGCGTAATGTACAGAAGTCGTGTGGGGTTAAATGCGCATGGCACCTGGACTCTCCAATTTTTTATAATCAGCAACTACTTGTTGGGCACAAGCCGGTTAGTATTCCTCAATGGCAAAGGAGGGGAGTTCATACTCTGGAGGATATTTATGATAAGAACGGCCTTCGAGCGTTTCAGGACTTAAGAGAATTTTATGATCTTCCCGGCGAGTCCTTCTTTATTTACCTTCAACTAAGGTCAGCGCATGGCGTGCCGTGGGCTCAAGCTTTGCAACCACACCCCTTCCTCAGGCTCATAGTGGACAGGACGACCTCCAGAGGGTTTGTCTCAGACTTTTATACGCTCTTAATTCAATCCATGTATAAAACATTTTCATTGGATACAATCTGGCGTGTGGATATCCCGGAGTTGGACCCCGAGTTTGACTGGGATGATGTTTGGGCAAATGTGGCATTGTCTTCCTGCAACCCCAATCACCAGCAAATTAATTTTAATTATATTCATAGGACCTATCTTACACCTAGGAAGCTATTTGCTATGGGACTGGTAACCGACTCTCGGTGCACTTTGTGCTCTCAAAGGGCCGCTGGCACTTATATGCATATGTATTGGGATTGCCCACCAGTGGCCCGCTTCTGGAGGTCAATAACGGACAAACTTTCAGATTTGTGTGGCTTAACTATCCCATTCACAGCTGTTACGCTACTCCTGAACGATATAACGACACTACCCGCGTCCGTACAACTAAAAAGGGTTGTCCTAGCGGGCGTCACAGCAGCGAAGAAGCTAATAGCATTGAGATGGAAGGAGCCTGAGAAGCTCACAGTGATTAACTGGTCCCTAACACTGTTGGATGTGATTTATCTTGAGATATCCACGGCGCGGGTGATTGGGGTGGGGCAGGCTGGTATTGACCTGTGGTTTGCAACAGCTGAGAAGGTCAGGACCGTCGGTGTGCAGCTGAGCGGGGTTGAGGTGCTTGTTCGGGGGAGTCCGGCGGTCTCGTGGGAGGGGGAGGAGGAAATGTCTTGTCTGTCTTGTCTTTTGTCTTGTCCTTCTTAACTTTAACTGGGGGAATTTTATTGGGGGGGAGCTATTTTGCTATTTTGCTATTTCTTCACTGTTTGGGCACTTTTGCACGGTTCCTGTGAGTCTATGGAACACTCTTTAGGTTTTTGTTTTTCGAAAAGGTTCATTGTTTTGTATTTCTGGTCGGGTACTCAGGGGCAGCGTTTTTCTACCTCAGGATCTTAAGCCGTTTTGAGGCTGGGCTCCAACCACTGTGTGGCCTGGTGACAATTGCCACATTGTTATGCAGCTGGAAATCTCTAACATCACTGATATGCACGTTTTGAGATGACTCAGTTTGGTGAGGGTGAGGGTTGTGAGGGGAATTGGAAGAGTGCGCCAATATGAGAATTAGAGACATAAGTCGTATTGATATAGAGCCACACGGCCGGGAAACGGTACTGAATACTGGGAAAGGCCAATTGTAAGATAGTACCCCTTTAAAATTAAAATGTTGTACTCTGTTTTTATAAATTGTTATTTCTTTTATTATTATTGTTCTGTTATCTCCCTGTGAAGTTCTGTGTATTGTTATTATGGTTATTGTATTGTGTTGTCTTGTTTTCATGTTAAGTAATAATAAAAAAGATTTATCAAAAAAAAAAGCAAATGACATGTCGTCAGCTTGTGACTGCAACTTGTTCCTGTTCAGTTCAGAGTTTTTTCAGTTCAGAGTTTTTATTTGCCACATGGAATAATACAATCATAGTTTCTTCATTAAAAAATCATAAATAGCCATTCCATGGACAAAAGGAGCAGGAAGAAGAATAAATCTTATAATTACCTGCCCCTTATTCCTAAACTAACATGTATTTTCTTAATGGTCGGCGTATAACCTTATTTACACAAATACTCATTTATACCATTATAAAAGAAACACAATCCACAGTTAAACAAGGAACATTTAAATAATAATAATAATGATAAAGAATAAAAAAGAAAAGAAAGAGAAGAGAAAAAAAAAAGATCTCACTATTCAGATCACATTTAGATTTTCATACTGACTAAATTTTTTTTTTATACATTTTTTTGAATTGATAAACACTGTTACATCCCTTAAGCTCGCTATGGAGAGAATTCCATAACTTTACACCAATAACTGAAGGACACATCTGTTTAAGTGTGGTACGTGCAAACTGATGTTTAAAATTGTATTTTCTCCTACTAAACTCACTTTCTAAATGAAAAAGATTTTGTAGTTTTTCTGGCAGTGTATTATTTCTTGCCCTAAACATAATTAACATTGTTTGAAACTTAACCATGTCTTCAAGTTTAATTATTCTAGATTTAATAAATAATATATTTGTGTGTTCTCGATAACTCACTTTATGTGTGATTCGTACAGCCCTCTTCTGTAGTATATATAATGGTTTTATATTTGTCCCATAAGTATTCCCCCATACTTCAACACAATAACTGATATAAGGTGAGATGAGTGAGCAGTAGAGTGTTCTCATTGCCTCATACTCTAACACATCCTTTACTTTATTCATAACAAAAATACTCTTGGACATCTTTTTTTTAACGTGTGCTATGTGCGATTTCCATGTTAATTTATCATCCATAATCACACCAAGAAAACGAAATTCATTAACTCTCTCTATATCAGCTCCATCTATGGTCAGTACTATATTTTCATCTAATTTTCGATTGCCAAAAATCATAAATTTAGTTTTTTTCAGATTCAGTGATAGCTTATTTACATCAAACCATTTCTTTAGCTTTGTCATTTCATACACAATATATTCAGCTAGTTCCTTTAAATTATTTCCAGAACAAAAAAAAATTGTATCATCAGCAAACAAGACAAACTGTAATAGTTTTGAAACATCACAAATATCATTAATATATAAAAGAAAGAGTTTGGGCCCCAAAACCGAACCTTGCGGTACCCCACATTCAATCTTCATGAGCTCAGATTTGACATCTGCCAACTGCACATATTGTTGCCTATTGTGGAGATAACTACTCAACCATTCAAGAACCATTCCTCTCACACCATATGAACATAATTTGGAAATTAGAATATTATGATCTAAGGTATCTGTAACTGAGGGGTACAATTCCCTGACTGTATTGATAAGTATGGTATCATTAAACCACTACCGCTTTATGTACTTTAATTACTGGCCATACAGTACACGATATATGAATATGATGAACACTTCCCACAATGAAATCGGTTCCAGTCAAAGGTATTAATCAAGTATTTAATGGAGCAAAAGGTACATAGGATACTTTACATTATTCTTTGAATGCACTTGTAAGGCAAAGGAGTATGCGTAGGCAAATCAATAACGAATGTCCATTCTCTGGTTACGCAGGAGGTAATTATACAACCTGAATCTTAGGGAATTATATCTATGGTGCACTAGTGATAGCGGGAGATACTGGAAGGGGTTCCCACTGGTTGTAAGCCAGCAGGGGGGTAGAAGATCTGTCGGTAGTAGGACGTCTGGTCAACGATGACTAGGGAGACTTCAGGTACAGAAGCCGGTGCAGTAGCCTCTTGATCCACAGACGAATACAGCTTGGTTCTCTTGTAGACTGTAGCTCCACAGGGAAGAAAGCTAGGCGGCCTCAGGCTCTCTGAGCGCCGACTCGACTTGACTCCTCTCGGGGTAAATCCAACACGTGCAGGCGTCGGCGATTATCCGCTCCATAAATCACAGGACCAAAGCAAATATATTCCAGCCGCAAAGGGCTATGTAGTCGTCGGGTAGATTAATCCAGTGTACATGTCCATACGACTCTCGTCTAGGTCTCCTCGGGTGAAAACGCCATGCGGTCGGCCCAGCCTGGATAAGAACTCTAGCTAATACGAGAAAGCGTTGGAGATGCTGGTCACTGTAGAATTATAACCGCACGATACACTATACACAAATAGACTATTAAAGACTTAATAGAAATATGTCGCACTCGACGGTATAGCGCCAAACTCTGACAATTCAGTTACTAATTCGCACGCGGTCTCGATGCTCTATTCTGAGGCCAAACAGGCCATACTTCACCGCACGTTGTATCGTGGGTGAGGCTTCAACTTATCGGTAACATGCTAAGTGGACGAAGGGTACGGAGGTAAGGGGCTAAGGGGCTTCTACATTCACCTGCGCCGTATTTATACGCACGGTGCACAAACTAGTTCCACTCTCATTTCTGTCGCGTATCCCTGGGCAAGGGCGGGCATGTCCAGACACATCTTGACGGTGACTTTGAACCTGGCTCCGGAGGCCGGTCCCTGGCGCCGGTGGACCGCTGTCCAATAGGAGAATGAACTATTATGGTCTGGGCTAAAGGGATATTCCGTGTATATGTACAAGGAATATACAGGGGATATCAAACGATATACAAATACTATGCAATATATATCAATAAATAAATATATATATTCGGTTTAATCTGATCCTTCGTAACAGCCGCCCCCTAATTAGTCCCACCTAATTAGCTAAGCAGAGACAGATTAACCGCACTGTCCACTACTCAATGTCTGTTGTGAGGGATCGGTCAGTTCACAAAGTCATGGGGTCATGGTCGTCATCGATGGTATCGGGGAGCCTTGGCAGTTCTATTAGCCTCTCCACGGGTCGGGTGTAGGTCCGCCCTTGGACGAGCACTTCGGCTGCTCGGACCTTTCCGTCGGCACCGGTGATCACTTTGCTTACGCGGCCGGCCGGCCACATAGCTTGGGGTAGTGACTGGTCGATAATCATGACGACTGTTCCTTCTGTCAAATTGTCTCTCTCTTTCACCCATTTCTGGCGGGTCTGTAGAGACGGTAGGTAGTGGAGTAGGAAGCTGTTCCAAAACTTGTCAGCCAGTACTTGACTGTACCTCCACATTCTTCGGCCGTTCGCTTCTTCAGGCCTGTACATTGTCTGTGGTAGCGCGGGGTCCAGCCGCACCATCAAGAGTGTGTTGGGGGTGACTGGGTCGACATCTGCTACATCACTTGAGACGTAACCGAGGGGCTTTGAGTTCAATACTCCCTCGATCTCCGTGAGGACTGTCATTAGGACTTCTTCCGCCACGGTCTGGGCCCCAAGCACGGCGTACAGGGCTGTCTTTATTGAACGTACTTCTCGTTCCCAAGTTCCACCGAAGTGAGGTGCGTTCGGGGGATTAAACTGGAAGTCAATCTGGTATGGAGCGAGGTGGGTCTTAAGTTCTGGGCCCATAGCTTGGAAGCTCTCTCTCAGCTCTCTTTCTCCGCCTTTGAAGTTTGTCCCGTGATCAGACAACAATATAGACGGTTTGCCTTTCCGCGATGTGAATCTTCGGAAGGCCATAAGGAATGAGTCTGTGCTCATGGTTGGAAGGAGTTCTATATGCATCGCTCGGGTGGTCATGCATTTGAATACAATACCCCACCGCTTCTCGGTGCCTCTTCCTTTCTTTATATACAGCGGGCCGAAACAGTCCATACCGGTGGAGTGAAAGGGCTTGTCGCCGAGTCGGAGGCGACAGGGAGGTAGGTCAGCCATCCGGGGTATACTGGGCTGCGCTCGCCACTTACGACAGTCTAGACAGGTTCGCTGGAAGCGCCGCACTGCTTCTCTCCCTTGCAGTATCCAATAACGACGTCTGATCTCCGCGAAGACTCTCTCTGCCCCGGCGTGATGCACATCCTCGTCGTATTTCTTTATGATCAGCTCTGTGACCTTGTGTCGGCTGTTTAAGACTATCGGGTACTTGACGTCATCCGGTAAGTCTGGGGCTCTCCCCAAACGACCACCCACTCTGATGAGACCATGGGCGTCGCTCTCGGGGGCTAGGTGGAGCAGTCTGCTGTCTGATGGGACGGGCTTTGCTCCCTGTAGACAGTCTAGCTCATCGGGGAACGAGTCTCTCTGGGCTCGTTGTAGTAGAAGAAGTTCCGCTTCTTCGTAGTCAGCTGCAGTAATGTCAGTAGTGAGCTGAACCTCTGGGTGGTGCCACAGGAATGTCTTTAGCTGCGCACTCTCTAGGGTGAGGCAATCGTCTATGTCGGGGTCTGTGGAGACGAGTGTGTTCAATCCACAGAACATAGATTTCTTGTTTTCGGCCTCCTCTTTACTCGCTTCCCGTGGGGTGGGTGTAGGCCACTCTTCTTCCGGGAGCTTGAGGAACTCTGGCCCGTCACTGTATAGGTTGTGACGGGTGAGGTCATCCAGGGACATTCCCCGGGTGATGACGTCAGCTGGGTTGTGTTTTGTGTCCACATACCTCCAGCTTGCTACTTCTGTTAAATCTTGAATCTCTGTGACTCTGACTCCCACGAAGACCTTGTATCTGCACGAATCAGACCGGGTCCATGTGAGTACTGTCGTGGAGTCTGACCACAAGATTGTTCTTTGCACCGGAATGGTGAGTTCACGTTGGATTAACGTGGCGAGTTGCGCTCCTGCTAGGGCTGCGCAGAGCTCTAGACGCGGGATAGATTGTTGCTTTCGTGGGGCTATTCTTGAGCGGGCCAGGATGAAGGCAGTATGTATTTCTCCTCCCTCCTCTCGGGCACGCAAGTAGGCCACCGAGCCGTAGGCTACTTCGGAGGCGTCGCTGAAAACGTGCAGGTCCATCTGGCACGTCTCCGGCCTCACTGTGGGTGGGAAGTAGCTGCGGCGTATGTTAACACCTGGGAGTGAGCTGAGTTCCGTCTCCCACTCTCTCCATGTGGATGCAAGGTGTTCGGGTATGGGGTCGTCCCAGCCCTGGTCCTTGTCCCATAACGCTCTTACAATCATCTTTGCCCTGGTGGTGTAAGGTAGAATACATCCCAACGGGTCATTTTGTCTGGCGAGTGTTCTGTATACACTCCGTCTGGTGGTCGGTAGTGCAGTCGACCTTCCCTGCTCCTTGGTCAGGGGTGTGTGTTTATAATGGAGCGAGTCTGTTTTGAAGCGCCAGACTAGTCCTAATGTCATTTCTTGGGCTTCTCCTGGGATGGTCGCCATCCAGGTCTCGCTGCTTGCTGCCTTGTCCTCGGGGGAGAGGCTGCGCAATACTTGCGGGTCGCTGCTGGCCCACTGCCTGAGATCAAAGCCGCCTTTGATCAGGGAGGCGTGGAGCTTGAGTAGAAGGGCCTCGGCTTCTTCTGGCGTCGAGACGCTTTGCAGACAGTTGTCCACGTAGAAACTATTTCCTACACTTTTTCGGACCTCTTCATCAGCTGCTGGGTCCTCTGCGACGTGTTTTTGCAGTGCAAACGTAGCACAGCATGGGCTGCATGTGGTTCCGAAAGGGAGGACTTCCCATTGATAGATGGCTGGTTGCTCATCCCCGATCCTCTCTCTCCATAGGAACCGCAGCAGGGGCTTGTCCTCCTCCACTAGTCTCACCTGCAGGAACATCCCTTTGATGTCGCCGCTGATGGCCACCTTGTCCTGGCGGAAACGTAGTAACACGCCTAGTAGGGAGGGGCCGAGTGTTGGGCCGGGCAAGAGCTCTTTATTCAGATTTTGTGATCCGATCTGGTAGCTGCAGTTGAACACAATACGATCCTTGCCGTTGTGGTGGACTTTGTGGTGCGGCACGTACCATGATTCGGTCGTCTGATCGGCCTCTTTAATGTCAATTTTCTTTATGTGTCCCGCTGTGATTAGCTTGTTAATCTCAGCGCGGTACACAGTCTCTTGAGCGGGGTCTCTGGCTAGGCGCCGCTCTGTGTTCAATAGATACCGTTCCGTCGCTTCTTTTGGGGCGTGGAAGGTGGGCATACCCTCTCGCCTCAAGAGTGGAGTTGCGTATCTCATCACTCCGTTGACTTTGACTCTCTTTGTCCCTTGCTCGAGGAGTGCTATGGCGTAAATGTCTTCCTTGGAGCGAATGTCTTTCTTTTCGTTCTTAAAGGGCATTGTCTCTAATGTCCATAGCCTCTCGACATGCTGTAGGAGGGTGGTGTCTTCTTCTGTCACTCTGGAGTGGAGGCAGTTAGTGGCTGCTGTTCGGTTGAGAGACTTAGCGAGGGGGCCTTGTAATGTCCATCCTAGGCGGGTCTCGACTGCTGCAGGACAGCCTCTGGGCCCTGTGTGGACCTGGTCTATCGGGACTATGAGGTCTGCATGGTCGGAGCCTATCAGCAGGGTCGGGGTGGCACCGTCTATGAGCGGGATAGGTAGTTGACGCAGGTGCACATATTTATCCATCAGCTTGGCGATGGGGTAGGTGTACTGCGACAGGCCTATTTCTTGGCTGGTGAAAGCATTAGTAATCCTATACCGTCTCTCTGGCTGCCCGCTTGCTGCGATAGTGAAGGAGACATTCTCGCCCTTTATCGTCTTTAGATCTCTTCTTATTGTCCGAATCGTCATCTGGTTTTCGCTCCCCCGCAGCCCCAGCTGGGCCGCAGCGGACGCGAGGAGAAGGGTCTTCTCTGACCCGTCGTCAAGGACGGCGTAAGTGTCCATGACCTTGTCTTGGTAACTCAGTGTTACGCGGACCACCTTTAAGAGCACTCGGGCGCCCCCGCTGCTGGCGGGGTCAATGTACATAACACTTGCCTTTGTGCTGCTTGAGGGTGCAGGCTTTCTTCTGTTACTGTCGTGTAGGACATCTAGGTGGGCTCCGTCACACCGACTACACCTCTTCTTTAAGCGGCACTCGGCTGCCATGTGACTGCGCGCACATCGGTAACAGCGTCGGTTGGACTTTATCCATTGACCCACTTCATCGGCGGTCATCTTCTTGAATGTGTCACATTGTGACAACCAGTGTTCTTTCTCGCAGTACGGGCACACCATCTTCCACTTCTCTTTCATCGAGGGGGTACTGTGGTTCTTGCTGCTCGGTACTGGTTCTGATTGGTGCATGACGGTCACCAATCTTCGGCCATCGTTTGCTCTCCTAGGTCCCTCTCTGGAGCTTGGGGTGCTCCGCATGAACGTATCCAACCGTAGGCTGTTGACTTCTCTCGCTAGGAAGTTGGCTAGGTCTAGGAGGGATGGCTCGGGACCGTTAGGATCACGGTGGTCTCTTTGCCGCCTGAAGCGCTCTTGTCGGGCGGGCGGAAGCTTCTCTAAAATCCTCTCGACATTAGAGTTTGCGTACAGTTCGTGCATACCCTTTTCTCTTTGCGCCCCCAGCATCCCTACCAGGGATTGTACCTTGATAGACAGGTCATCTAGTGAGCGATTGTCTGTGGCTGGGGGTAGGCGGTCAATATGCCTTATCTCTTGTATTACGTAATCCCATATACGTCCATATCTTTGGTCGAGTGCTGCTAGAGCCGCTGTGTATGGGGTAGTAGAGGTGGCATAGGCCAGCGCTATATTGTGCGCTCGGGGCACCTTGAGGTGCTTCAGTAGGATAGCATACTTGTACGGTTCGTCTGTTACATCGGACATCATTGTCTCTAGGCACATTCGTAGCTTGGTGTACTGTGCTCTGTTCTCGTGGGTGAAGTCCGGAAACGTCGGTGTGCCAATGTATGATGCCATGGATGGCTGGCACATCGGTGAGCGTTGGAAGAGAGGCCTCCTAGGCGAGTCTCCTCTTACGCCTCTTGGTGGGCTGGTACCTGCTGGGTACCATGGCCCGCGTATCCAGGTGCTATTCCTCGGGGCTGGTTGTGCGTCAAGCTCACCCGTGAATTGAGTCGGGGGTCTGTAGCGCAGAGCCGCGGGGGTAGAGCCTGGGCTGTACTGGACCTCCTGGTCCTGTGGAGTTCTGTGCTGCTGTCGGGCTTGACTCTCCTCCTCTCCCTCTTCTTCTTGCTCTGGCAGGTCCTCTAGATCCTGTAGTCGTCTATTTAGCCTCTCCGCGGTGTAGACCGTTTCTTCCTTGTAGCTGGTCCTCGCGTGGACCGGTCGGGGAAGGAGTTCGGAGGGGGGTATAGGCTCTCTCTGGTGGTCGGGCTCAGGGTCGTTTGATTGGGTAGGGGAGGGTGCCCTTGACCCGTGTCTTGACGAGGCCCTGGAACCCCGTGCGGAGGGAGGGGGTGTCGCCCTGGCGATCAGCTGCTCCATTATCTGCGCTTGTAATCGGTCGCGCTCGGCTTCACGCTTGGTGAGAGCGATGTCGCGCTCTGCTTCTCTTTGGGCACCGGCAGCGGCGCGCTGGGCTTCGGCGGCGGCGCGCTCTGCTTCTCTTTGGGCACCGGCAGCGGCGCGCTGGGCTTCGGCGGCGGCGCGCTCTGCTTCGGCGGCGGCGCGCTCTGCTTCGGCCCGGTCTCTTACCATATTCTCTTCCGTCTGAAGGCGTCTAATCTCTAGACGTATACGATCTTCGTCGCTCCGTTGCTGCGCTTGAATGCGTTCTCTTTCCATGGAAGAATGTTCGCGCTCGCTAAGCATCTGTGCTTGGAGTCGATCGCGCTCTGCAGAGGCTGCTAGGCTGGCGAGGAATGCCTGTGCCAGCATCTTGTCCGCCCCGCTGGGGGAAGACGCTGGTTGAAGTGATCCGCTCCTGGCAGTACTCGTTGGAGATCTGTTCTCCTGTGGCGAGTCCTGGAGATCCATCTCCGGGGTCTCTTCTTCTTGTAGCGGGTAGAGTTCCATCCCTGGAGAGCCGTCTTTATCCTGGAGCTCTCCGGGGACTACTTCTTCGGTCTTGGCGGGGGGTAAAGTCGTGTCAGGTCCCTCCTGGTCCCTACCGTGAGCTTGGTCAGTTACATTAGAACCCACTAGGGCCTCTATTGGCGGGGTAACCTGGGCGATAGGGTCGGACATAATTTTACTATCTACTTTTTCCGCGTTTACCGTCTGTAGAAGGCTAGGTAGTATATTGGCAACGTAATCCTCTAAGTACTGAGGTGTCTGCCGTCTACGCTGCGGGCGATCTACTTTAGGAGAACCGTTTTGTGGAGTGTTCATCATAGGCCATGTCAATATTAATACCACTATATTAATATTACACTAGTTACCATCCGGCTCGAAGGACCAATTGTAACTGAGGGGTACAATTCCCTGACTGTATTGATAAGTATGGTATCATTAAACCACTACCGCTTTATGTACTTTAATTACTGGCCATACAGTACACGATATATGAATATGATGAACACTTCCCACAATGAAATCGGTTCCAGTCAAAGGTATTAATCAAGTATTTAATGGAGCAAAAGGTACATAGGATACTTTACATTATTCTTTGAATGCACTTGTAAGGCAAAGGAGTATGCGTAGGCAAATCAATAACGAATGTCCATTCTCTGGTTACGCAGGAGGTAATTATACAACCTGAATCTTAGGGAATTATATCTATGGTGCACTAGTGATAGCGGGAGATACTGGAAGGGGTTCCCACTGGTTGTAAGCCAGCAGGGGGGTAGAAGATCTGTCGGTAGTAGGACGTCTGGTCAACGATGACTAGGGAGACTTCAGGTACAGAAGCCGGTGCAGTAGCCTCTTGATCCACAGACGAATACAGCTTGGTTCTCTTGTAGACTGTAGCTCCACAGGGAAGAAAGCTAGGCGGCCTCAGGCTCTCTGAGCGCCGACTCGACTTGACTCCTCTCGGGGTAAATCCAACACGTGCAGGCGTCGGCGATTATCCGCTCCATAAATCACAGGACCAAAGCAAATATATTCCAGCCGCAAAGGGCTATGTAGTCGTCGGGTAGATTAATCCAGTGTACATGTCCATACGACTCTCGTCTAGGTCTCCTCGGGTGAAAACGCCATGCGGTCGGCCCAGCCTGGATAAGAACTCTAGCTAATACGAGAAAGCGTTGGAGATGCTGGTCACTGTAGAATTATAACCGCACGATACACTATACACAAATAGACTATTAAAGACTTAATAGAAATATGTCGCACTCGACGGTATAGCGCCAAACTCTGACAATTCAGTTACTAATTCGCACGCAGTCTCGATGCTCTATTCTGAGGCCAAACAGGCCATACTTCACCGCACGTTGTATCGTGGGTGAGGCTTCAACTTATCGGTAACATGCTAAGTGGACGAAGGGTACGGAGGTAAGGGGCTAAGGGGCTTCTACATTCACCTGCGCCGTATTTATACGCACGGTGCACAAACTAGTTCCACTCTCATTTCTGTCGCGTATCCCTGGGCAAGGGCGGGCATGTCCAGACACATCTTGACGGTGACTTTGAACCTGGCTCCGGAGGCCGGTCCCTGGCGCCGGTGGACCGCTGTCCAATAGGAGAATGAATTATTATGGTCTGGGCTAAAGGGATATTCCGTGTATATGTACAAGGAATATACAGGGGATATCAAACGATATACAAATACTATGCAATATATATCAATAAATAAATATATATATTCGGTTTAATCTGATCCTTCGTAACAGTATCAAATGCCTTTTTTAAATCAATAAACACCCCTATTGTTAATTTCCTTTTATCTGTTGCTGTTGTTATTTCTTCAATAATATTCATTAAGGCAGTCGCTGTTGATCTGTTTTGCCTAAAGCCATACTGGCTTTCGCTCAGCAGTTTATTCTTTTCCACAAAACCATCTAACTTATGCGAAAACAGTTTTTCAAGCACTTTCGAGAACTGTGAGAGCAATGACACTGGTCTATAGTTAGTGAAGCTGTGCTTATCTCCTACTTTGTAAAGTGGGATCACTTTTGCTACCTTCATCCTGTCTGGAAAAATACCTGTCTGAAAAGAAAGATTACAAATATAACAGAGAGGTTTGATTATACAATCAATTGTCTTCTTCACTATAATCATATCTATCCCATCACTGTCAATGGATGTCTTATTCTTTGACTTTAATACAATGGACATGATTTCTGCTTCACTGACATTTCCTAAAAACATAGACTGCAGTACTTTACTATCTCCTCTCCATCCTTCCTGTAATGGTTCATCGTGTTTTTGAATGGCATCTGCCAAATTTGGCCCCACATTCACAAAAAAATAGTTGAATTCATTAACCACCTCATTCATGTTTTTTATAGTCTTACTATTACTAATGAAATGGCTAGGCATTTTTACTGAGTCATTTGCGGACGACACAGCCATGCTGGTCTCTGACAAGAACAAGTTACAGGTTGAAAAAACCCTCAGCTCGGAACTAGGCAAAATCTGCATATGGCTCGCCGATAACAAACTATCATTACACATGGGCAAAACAGAGTCCATTCTCTTCAGTTCAAATAACAAACTCGGCAAGACCGACGGCTTCTCAGTTACAGTGGGTGACAATATTGTCACAAGGAAAGAAGAAATTACCTACCTGGGTTCCATCCTAGAGGCAAATCTTTCCTGTGACAAAATGGCATCCAATGTAATAAAAAAAGTCAACCAACGAACTCGATTCTTGTACCGGATCTCCTCACTGGTAAACAAGAATACCCTGAAGACTCTGGCAGGAGGACTCATTCAAGGGTACTATGACTATGCTTGCACCTCATGGTACCAAAGCACCTCAAAGGCGCTAAAAACAAAATTACAAACATCTCAAAACAACAAACTGGTCAGACTACTGCTTGACCTTACTGCTAGAACCCACCTCACCCCTGCCCACTTTGACAAAACCTAGGATGGCTTAGAGTAGACGACAGAGTACAGCAACTTGCAATGGGCCTGGTCTACAAGATACACTACACGACCAAGGTACCCATGTACATGTCAAAATACTTCCCAAAGGTCAGTGAATACCACGATCACAACACCAGAGGGAGCTCCACAAATCATGTTAAACCCAGATTCGGCTCAAACAAGGGACTAAACACGTTTCGCAATTATGCCACATCAATGTAAAGGAATGTGAATCACTACCCACTTTCAAAACCACTCTCAAAGAACACCTACGGGAGACTGCAATTCGAAACTGGCCCCTGTAAATGTCCTAACCCAACCTCCTCCAATGTACAGTTTCTACGTCAAATATATATACTCTCTTTTCTGGACTCTTTTTGTATCACAAACAGTACTGTATTTGCAAATCTGGTATGTCATAAATGTATAGATGTAGCAGTACTGTCTATCTGTATGTCGTGTATGTCATATATGTTATGATGAATTGAAAATGGGGGACCCTGATGTAAACAAGACGAAAGTCTTTCTCTGGTCTGCATCCCCTTAACAATTGTGTGTATTGAGCTGTACTGTACTGTACCCATTCTGCAATCTGTTAATAAAGTTTTCAATCAATCAAGCCTAATGTTATTTGTTTATGAGTCTGACTGCCTGGGAAAAACTGTCCTGGAAGAGTCTGCTGGTCCGGGCCTTGAGGCTGAGGTACTGTTTGCCAGATGGCATCAGATGAAACAGTTTGTGGTTGGGGTGGTTGGGGTCCTTAACTCATTGGGGGCCAAACACTTAATATTACGTGTTTCACTACCAACGCTTGAGCGCCAAACACGTAATAATAATACGTTTTTAGATCCTTGGATATTTTTCCTTTGATCCCTGTTCTAAACGTTCCTGGCTCGTTTCTAGCCGTCCCTGGCTCGTTTGCCTACATTGGAATTGCAATGCCGATCAAATCTCACCAGGTGGCAGTATCGCCTACCTTTTGAACTCTGATAGAAAGGGATCAGTAGAGACAATGAATGAACTGGAGTATCAAGACTCGCTCTGAGGGGGAGTAGCTCTTGCAAAGCAATCGCTAAGCAGATCTGCTCGCCTCAAAACCTATAGTTTCCCGTAAACACGTGTAATTACATATAAATGAGTAATAGTGATCGCCGATGGGATCATTGGAATTATTCTTTCTGGAGTACCTTCTGGCTAAGGTAAGGACCCCTATATCTATTTTACCGAACCTGAAACATGTTTCTGTATCGATCACAGTGTCTTACTTTACTGGACATAAACCAAGCGTTTTGTAATGATCGCATTTTCGGGGTAAGAAGACTACCCCCCCCCCCCCCCCCCCCTTTGATGATCTTGTGAAGGCACATGGGTACACATGCTCTACCTCTCGGTTTACAAAGAGCTTTTTCCCCAGTGCTGTGCGGAGCCTGAATGACTCCAAAGGCTAGTTTTGTATTTTATCCTATTTTGTTTCAGTGTTTTTATTAGTGTTATTAGTCAGGTTTGTGGAAGTGCTGTTTTTTGTGTGTCTGTGCATCATGCACTTTGATTATATGCACTTTTAATGTAATTTGTGCCACTATGCACTTAACTATGATATGCACTTTTAGGGGATGTTGATATCAATTTTAGCATTTGCCCCTTTTATACTGTCTGTGTTTTTACATATTTTTCCTGTACTGTTTCTACTCTGCTCCTGTATTGGATTAGTTGTAGACACACAGTGTTTGCTCTGTACCTGTATTCCAATGTGGATTCGTCCATACATGGCAAATAAAATCTTTGACTCTTTGACTTTGACATGGTATATACCTTTGATTTGGGAGTATTTGGGGGTACAGGGGATCAACCAGAACGATTTTGGCTTATTGCATATAACGCATTTTATCTCGCGATCTATGGAAAAAGACTGGATTATTTCGTGTAATAAACTACAAACTACAGTGTGTAGAAACAAACAATTTTTTTTACTAGAAATAGTGTCTGTCAAATGAGCCATACTATTGTCTCCATAGCTATAATATAGAATATACAATAGCTCCGCAAAGATTGTGAAATATCGTGAACATGGTGAACAAGACAGTGAAGGATGGGGGAAGCTTGTGGCGCTCAATGAGTTAATAATCCTGTGGGCTTAAGGTCTTAAAGTTTTAAGATTAAGGTCTTCATCCTTGTCCTGATAGATCTCAGTGCAGCATTCGATACAATTGACCATGATATTCTAATCTATCGTCTTGAAAACCTTGTGTTAAACTGGTTCAAAACATACATCAGGGGGAGGAAGTTCTATGTTAAACAGAAGGCCATAGTCTGAGATATCTGAGGCATTTAAATAATTTGTATTCACTTCCTGTCAAATTCATGTGTCAGTTCTATGCACATTTTTATCTTACTACCTCTTATGCACTGTAATTTAAAACTGAATACCATTTCTGCTACCCCCGCGAACTGAACTTTGTAAAGAAACTCAAAGTTTGTTCTGTTGTTAAGTTAAGAGCGATGCACTGCTCTGTTGTTCTATAAAGTAATTTAGAACTGAACTTTGTAAAGAAACTCAAAGTGTTAAGTGTGATGCACTGCTCTGTTGTTAAATTAAGAGTGATTAACTATTGTATTGCACTGCACTACTGTCTATTCTATTTTTACAAAAATATGTATTGCACTGCACTATTGCACTATTTTACTCTGTCTATTAAAATGTACTCTTTTTATTAGTGTCTATTTTAAAACTGCCATAGAATCAAACCGTAAACAAAGAGGCATATTGGGATGTTAGATCCTAATGTGAATTAGGTGAATGTGATTTGCCTTACCATGTCCATTTAGCTGCTATCTATTTTATGCTTGTTTTATATGTCTGCACTTTATGCATTGATCATTTTCTTTTTTCTTTTGTGAAGCACTTTGAGCTGCAACTTCTGTATGAAAGGTGTTATACAAATAAAGTGTTATGGTTTGTAACCGACCTCAAACGCAACGGCACAGACAGGAAGTTCAGAGTTGCTAGGGCGTATTTATTTACAGAGTCAAAAGAAGGATAAAGTACAATAATCAAACAAACGGGGAGACTGCCTTCGGCAGAGTCATCTGCCGCTCTGCAGAATCCTCCTGGTGATAGTGGTGGGGAATTGGCATGTGACGTTGTAGCGGCTCTGCAGATACTCCCAGCTTTCACTCAAGGTGGAAAACGGAGAGAGAGAGAGAGATATCAGAAACAGTCCAACGAAACACAGAGGCAGTGTGGTTCCCTCCTCCCTAGCTGGGTCCAGAACCAATTGACAGTGACAGTCCTCAGTGTTCCCCACAACACACAATTTAGCCGAGTTAGTGCAACAAAACGAAGTCTTCAGTGTCTCTTCTAAGACACACAATCAGAATAATCCAGAGGGGTTTGGTTCCACTCACCCAAGCGCAACGCGTAAAACGGGCAAAACGAGGCGCAGCTCCAAACGGGGAACAAGGTTCTCCACAGCGGTTCTCCACAGAAAGGTCCTGGAGAGAAAGTAGACCAGGAGCAGCAACGGGGAAAAGCAGGCAAATGCAGTTGTATTCCAGAACGACCCGACAACGATAGAAGGAAGGTCCTGGTATATAAAGCCCTCTGGGGCGCTAATCACAAACTATGACAGCTGCATGATGAAAGTGGCAATCGTTCAAAAAGCGTGTGGCGGGGAATGCACCAATCAGCACCATACCTCAGGAGAGCGTGTGGCGGGGAACCAACCAAACCTCACAGTACCCCCCCCCTCCACGGGAGCCACCCGGCGACCAGCCCGACCCGGCTCGCCCGGATGGGCACGATGGAAGTCGGTGATTAGGCCGGGATCCACGATGAGCTGGCGGGAGACCCAGCTTCGTTCCTCCGGGCCGTACCCCTCCCAGTCCACCAGGTACTGGAACCCCCGACCCCGCCGTCGAACGCCCATCAACCGGCGGACCTGCCACTGGGGGTGACCGTCCACCATCACGGGAGGAGGTGGTTCCGGAGCAGGAGGCATCAGGGGACTGAGAGAGACAGGCTTAACCCGGGACACATGGAAAACGGGGTGAATGTGCATGGACGCAGGAAGCTTAAGACTCACCGCCGCCGGACTGAGTACCTTCAGAACCTCAAAAGGACCGACGAACCGGGGGTTAAGCTTCATGGCCGAGGACCGAAGTGGAAGGTCCCTTGCGGAAAGCCACACCCTCTGCCCAGGGTGGTACGTCGGCGCAGGGACCCGGCGCCGGTCAGCCCCACGACTGGCGCGCTCCGATGACCGGAGCAGCGCAGTCCTGGTGATCTCCCAGACCCGACGGCACCGGTTGAGGTGGTCCTGTACGGAGGGAACTGCCACCTCCGACTCCTGTGCAGGGAAAAGAGGGGGTTGGTAGCCCAGGGATACCTCAAAGGGTGAGAGGCCGGTGGCGGAACTGACCATGGAGTTGATGGAGTACTCGACCCAGGGAAGGAAACGGCTCCAAGAAGCGGGTTTCTCTGCAGCCACACACCGAAGAACAGACTCCACACTCTGGTTCATCCTCTCCGTTTGTCCGTTAGTCTGGGGATGATAACCAGAGGAAAGACTGACCGTTGCCCCCAATCCCTTGCAAAAAGCCCGCCATACCTGGGAAGTGAACTGGGGCCCCCGGTCCGAGACGACGTCCTGGGGAAACCCATGGAGGCGAAACACGTGGCGTGTCAGGAGGTCCGCCGTCTCGGCCGCCGAGGGAAGCTTGGGAAGGGCCACGAGGTGAACCCCCTTGCTGAACCGATCCACCACGGTCAGTAGGCACGTGTTCCCCTGGGAAGAAGGAAGACCTGTGATGAAGTCCAACGCCACATGGGACCAAGGGCGGCTCGGAATGGGAAGCGGCTGCAATAGCCCGGAGGGTGCCTGGTGGGAGGCCTTGCTGCGGGCGCAGACTGCGCAGGCCAGTACGAACTCCTTGACGTCGTTCCTCATGGTGGGCCACCAGAATCGACGAGCCAGGAAGGAGAACGTGCGATGAACGCCTGGGTGGCAGGCGAACCGGCTGGTATGGCCCCACTGGAGGACCCGGGACCGGACTGAGTCGGGGACGAAGAGACGATGAACCGGTACATTGCCTGGAGCGCGATGGAAGCGTAGGGCATGCCTTACCACCCCCTCGATGCCCAAGGTGACTACTCCTACCACCCTGGCCTCTGGGAGGATGGGAGTCGGGTCCTCAGTGGTTGGAGCCCCCTTGGAGTGTAACCGGGACAGGGAGTCAGCCTTCGTGTTGTGGGAACCAGGGCGAAACGTCAGCGAGAAGTCGAACCGACTGAGGAAGCTGGCCCATCTTGCCTGCCGGCCATTGAGGCGCTTGGAAGCACGGATGTACGTCAGGTTCTTGTGGTCCGTCCAAATGGTAAATGGCTCCTCGGCCCCCTCTAGCCAATGACGCCACTCCTCCAAGGCAGCCACAACCGCCAGCAGCTCCCGATTGCCGATGTCGTAGTTCCTCTCGGCAGGGAGGAAACGACGCCAGTAGAAGGCGCACGGATGTACCTTCTGGTCCGTTGCCGACCGCTAGGATAAGATAGCTCCTAGTCCAGTATCCGAGGCGTCCACCTCTACGATGAACTGTCTCTTGGGGTCTGGATGGAGCAAGATCGGGGCGGAAGTGAACCTCTTCTTGAGGGAGCGGAACGCAGCACACGCTGCTGGGGACCAGTCGAACGGCAGGGCGGGAGAGGTCAGCCTGGTAAGCGGTTCCGCCACCTGACTGTAGTTCCGGATGAATCTTCGGTAGAAGTTGGCGAACCCGAGGAAGCTCTGTAACTCCTTCCAAGAGGTGGGTTCCGGCCACTCCTCCACAGCCCGGATCTTGCGAGGGTCAGCTCGGGTCAAGCCTCTCTCCACGATGAAGCCCATGTAATCGACGGAGTCGGAGTGGAATCGGCACTTCTCTGCCTTGACGAAGAGCCGATTGTGGAGGAGGCGCTCCAGCACACGGCGGACATGCTGGATGTGTTCCTCGAGGGTCTTGGAGAAAATGAGGATGTCGTCTAGGTATACTACCACAAACTCCTCCAGCATGTCACGAAGGACGTCGTTCATGAGCGCCTGGAATACCGCCGGAGCGTTGGTGAGGCTGAACGGCATTACCAGGTACTCGTAGTGGCCCCTGGGAGTCTTGAAGGCGGTCTTCCACTCATCGCCCTCTCGGATACGGACCAGATGGTAGGCACTCCGGAGGTCCAGCTTGGTAAAGACGGTAGCCTGGGTGAGAGGCTCGAAGGTGGAGTTCATGAGAGGAAGAGGGTACTTGTTCTTAATGGTGATCTCGTTGAGCTGGCGATAGTCGATGCAGGGTCGAAGGTCTCCGTCCTTCTTCCCAACAAAGAAGAAACCGGCTGCCACAGGGGAGGAGGAAGGCCGAATGAGTCCTGCTTCCAAGGACTCAGAGATATATTGATCCATCGCTGCCTTCTCAGGGACGGTCAGACTGTAGAGGCGGCTGCCGGGAAGGGGAGCCCCTGAGCGGAGGTCGATGGCACAGTCGTAAGGCCGGTGAGGCGGAAGGGCCTGAGCCCTGGACTTACTGAAAACCTCCTCGAGGTTGTGGTACTCGGGGGGTATGGTCGAGAGGTCCGGAGGCGGCTCACAAACGGATCTCCGGGGCGAGGGACAGGACGCCGCCTGAAGACACTGGGCATGACAGGAGGAGCTCCACCCCCTAATGGTACCGGAGGACCAGGCGATGTGGGGCTCGTGCAGCGCGAGCCAGGGCCGGCCCAGGACTACTGGGACAAGAGGGGATCTGGTGATAAAAAACTGGAGTCTCTCAACGTGGTTACCAGCAATGGTGAGCAGGACAGGACAGGTGCGTTGAGTGATGTCAGCCAGGCGGTGTTGGTCCAATGCGAACACCTCCAATGGCCTCACGAGGTCCTCTAGTGGAATGTTGGCCCGGGTAGCAAACTCGAAGTCTAGGAAACTCTCGTCAGCACCCGAGTCAATGAGTGCCTCCACCGTGGCCCGTTGGTCCGCCCAGGCCAGGGTGACGCTCATCAGACGGCTAGGTGGTGCACGGCTCTGGGAACGAGAAAAACGGCTCACCAGGATGTCCCGGGGTCCCGGCGAGCCTGGTCTTTTGGCCGGGTGGGGCAGTTGGCGATACGGTGTCCATCCCGACCGCAGTAGAGGCAAAGGCCGGACCTGAACCTCGCCTCCCGTTCAGCTTGGCTAAGATGTGAACGTCCCAGCTGCATGGGTTCCTCCCCGGGCACCGAACGGGAGGGGAAGGAACCACCAGTCGTGTTGGGAGCAGGGCGGACCGCAGTACCGTCATGAGTACGGGGGGTCTGGGGAACCTCTGGAGGTCCCTGTCGGGTTCTCTCACGTCTTCTCTCCTGGAGGCGTCCGTCGATGCGAATGGCGAGGCTGAATAGGTCTTCGAGGGACTCAGGTTCCTCACGGGTCGCGAGCTGGTCCCTGACAGCGTCGTTGAGCCCCCTCATGAAGGTGAGACGAAGCGCTTGATCGTTCCAACCGCTCTCCGTTGCCGCCAGTCTGAACTCCAGCACGTAGTCGGTGACCCCGCCATTGCCCTGCCGGAAGGTGCCCAACCGAGCTCCAGGGTCCTGGCCACGGGCTGGGTGGTGGAAAACCCTGCGGAGCTCAGCCACGAAGTCTGGGTAGGAAAAACAGAAATCAGCCCCCATTGCCCAGGAGGCAGTAACCCACTGGGCTGCCCGGTCTGAGAGCAGGTTAGTCATGTAAGCCACTCTGGCTCCCCTTGAAGTGAATCGGCTGGGTTGATGATGAAAAACCAACTCACATTGCATGATGAATGTGGCACAATCCTCGAAGTTACCATCGAACAACCGTGGTTCGGAGAGACGGGGCTCCCGAGGTGCGGGATCGGGAGGCGCAGGGCCTGCCACGGCTGCGGGTGATGCTCCGGCCGAGGCTCCTGAAGTAGGTGGGGTTACAAGCAAGGTGTTAACGGCTTCACTCAGCGCTTGTAATTGGTGGAGAATATTAGTCTGCCGATTACCCTGGGCCGTCTGCAGGCTAGCCAGAGAGCCCAGGGACTCCTGAATAGGCAGGACCTGGTCTCGGAGCTCCTGTACAGCAGCCGCAGCCGCACCTAGCTGTAGGCTGTGGTCGTTGGTTAACTCAATCTGGACCGCCAACGCTGTTCTGACCCTGTCTGTGTCAGCTGAGGTCGTCATGGTCGGGTCGTAATGTTATGGTTTGTAACCGACCTCAAACGCAACGGCACAGACAGGAAGTTCAGAGTTAGCCAAATGCTAGGGCGTATTTATTTACAGAGTCAAAAGAAGGATAAAGTACAATAATCAAACAAACGGGGAGACTGCCTTCGGCAGAGTCATCTGCCGCTCTGCAGAATCCTCCTGGTGATAGTGGTGGGGAATTGGCATGTGACGTTGTAGCGGCTCTGCAGATACTCCCAGCAGATAGTGGTGGGGAATTGGCATGTGACGTTGTAGCGGCTCTGCAGATACTCCCAGCTTTCACTCAAGGTGGAAAACGGAGAGAGAGAGAGAGAGAGAGAGATATCAGAAACAGTCCAACGAAACACAGAGGCAGTGTGGTTCCCTCCTCCCTAGCTGGGTCCAGAACCAATTGACAGTGACAGTCCTCAGTGTTCCCCACAACACACAATTTAGCCGAGTTAGTGCAACAAAACGAAGTCTTCAGTGTCTCTTCTAAGACACACAATCAGAATAATCCAGAGGGGTTTGGTTCCACTCACCCAAGCGCAACGCGTAAAACGGGCAAAACGAGGCGCAGCTCCAAACGGGGAACAAGGTTCTCCACAGCGGTTCTCCACAGAAAGGTCCTGGAGAGAAAGTAGACCAGGAGCAGCAACGGGGAAAAGCAGGCAAATGCAGTTGTATTCCAGAACGACCCGACAACGATAGAAGGAAGGTCCTGGTATATAAAGCCCTCTGGGGCGCTAATCACAAACTATGACAGCTGCGTGATGAAAGTGGCAATCGTTCAAAAAGCGTGTGGCGGGGAATGCACCAATCAGCACCATACCTCAGGAGAGCGTGTGGCGGGGTACCAACCAAACCTCACATAAAGTGTATTATTAAAGTTTATTATTACAGGGTAGTGTGTTTGTGTGGGTGTGTCACAAAAAGGGCCATTTGTGTGACGTCATGCTATGACCTTTCAGAGGGTGGCAGTAATACACCTAAAATTAGTTTGACAACCTTTGACAACCAGCCTTGGATACATTTACAATAAAGCAATGTTCTTCTTCTGTATCTATTGTGGTGGCCATTTTGTGTCTATTAAAGGGGAACTATCTTATAAATGGCCTTTTCCAGGGGTTTGCATTGTTTTCTAGTAATGTGGGGTTGTACCAACACTGTCTATGTCTCTAATTCTCATTTTGGCGTATTCCTCCAGTTCAGATGTCACGAGATCCTCCCCCACTGAACTAAGCCATTTTGAATTTACGCGTACCTCTGACATGTAAGAATTCTCATCTGCATACCTAACGCCCCCTCTATGGTTGTAGCCACCGCCCACACTCAACCATTATTTATTGCAGTATGCAAGCAAATGCGTGGAATTGAAGTTTAACAGTGAGTTAGCATTGGGTTAGCATTTAAAAACGTTATGAGCAAAATGGGCAAGATATGTTGTGCTGTTCCTGACTGCCAAGCAGCGAATACGTCCTTGCATTCATTTGGATATTATTATGAAGAGGAAGAGGACAAACGGTGATGATCCATCCATAACATAAGGTGCGTTTTCACCAGACTATGTTGGATTCTAGTATTTTCAAACTGGCTGTTTGGATGTAAGTTCCTGGATGTAATGTATATAGAGTAGTAGGGGCGGAGCTATTTTCTATAGTGCAGGTTGGTGACTGTCACTCAAAGCGCATTGCGAGTATGGGCGGAGCCCAGCCCAAAACAGCTTGGAATCTTTTTTTTTATCCACGTTTTCTCCTCCTATTTTTTCTGTATTTTCCTCCCATCCCAATTTAGTCGTTATGCCAATTCCCCCCTCCCCTTCCTGGTCGTTGCGTGCATGTGCCCCCCACTGGTTGGTCTAGGGAGCCCTGAAGTCTATCACATGCTTCCTCCGATACATAGGAGACAGCCAGCAGCCTCTTTTCACCTGGCAGCGAGGACTCTCATTGGTGAAGTGTAACACGTGGGAGGTCACACTACCTTCACCATTTCCCTCCCTCGCTGTGCAGGCGCCCTGACCGACCTGTAGGAGTCGCTGTTTACAACAACCAGATTACCACCCACCGGCTTCCCTCCCGCTGACACTGCCAATTGTGCCAGTATGACGACCGGCCAAGCCAGAGGCACTGCTGACAGCCGGATTCGATACCAGTGTCTCTGCGGTGGTAGACAGACGCTTAGTCCGCTGTGCTACCCGGCCGCCCTAACAGCTTGGAATCTTGAAGTGTCGAAAGTCCTGCTCTACAGTACTTGATTAGAAATACAAAACAATGAATACAAAAATAAATAAACGTACAGATGTGTTCCATAGACTCACATGAATTGTGTATAATTGCCGAAATAGTGAAAGAAATAGTAAGATAGTTCCCCTTTAAACATTTAAGGAAATTACATTTAGGACACAAAATGACAGCTCCTATTCCAAATAATGGTCTAATGCAGGGGTAGGCAACCCTAGGCACGCGTGCCTGCATAGGCATGTGGGGGCATTTTCATAGGCACAGGGGGCAGCATTAAAAAAAAATTAGCTTTGAAATATTATAGTGAAATATTTTGCACTGTTGTCGCATTTATCTTGTTGAAATCCTGCCACAGGTTCTTTTTACTACCACATATTTAATTGAGACCCTTTATTTGTTTATTATTTCAATTTAGCTGGAAATACATTGCTACATCATTCAGTAACATTTGCAGAGCCTTATAACAAAAGCATTATTACGGTCACCATTGTGACCAGTGGGATTAATCAACACATTTTATTATTTATTTTTCTATTTCATTGAACATTGCACATGTTAAAAGCCATTTTTTTAAACTCAAAATGTGAGTATTACCAAGTCAACTTGTGTTCTTAAAACAATGACAATAAACAGTTTTATTAGGTTGAAATAATGTGGTTGTGTACTTATTTTTCTGTTAACTTATTATGGATTGAAAACTGAAAACCTTAATGCACAGTAACTGAACTCAATATTTTTAAGTTCTGGTAACTTATTATTATAATTTTTTTTACAGTGTAGTCTTGCGATCAATCAAAACTTATTTACACGATATACCTCACATTCACCCTCCATTCACATCCTGGTGTTCTCCTGGTGTTCTCCATTAGGCCTGTAGGTGGAGCTATGACAGCACACGTACAGTACACACACCGATGGTGTGTGATGTGTCCAAAAATGAATGGGCAAATGTGAGTGAAATGGTCACACTGTATGCAGCTGTTTGTCTGCATTGCATCCCCCCCCCCAACTCAGATTTAGGGTTGATACAACCATCATAATAATATTGTTAATAATAACAATAACAATAATGATGTAATAATGTAAAAATTATCATTAAAAATACCTGATTTTGAGAGAGAAAAAAATTACGATGCATGGAATATTGTTGAGGCACACTAGTTACAACTATATTTCAAACAGGCACTCCATGTCAAAAAGGTTGCTGACCCCTGGTCTAATGGAATTGAATAGAATAGAACACAATCAAACAAAACAGAAGAAAAGAGAACAGAATAGAATACCCTGGAAGAAAACAGAATATGGCAGAATATAATATATTAATATTGAATTAAGTAGAATATAATATAATACAACAGAATAGAAGATGTGGACGTATTGAATAATAAATAATAAAAAAAATTATAGAATAAAAGAGAACAGGCCAGAATAGAAAAAGATAGAATACAATACAATAGATAGAATAGAAAATAATAGAACAGAATAAAATAGAACAGATTAGAATGGAACAGAATTGAGTGGAATAGAAAGCATATTGAAGGTAATAGATTATAACAGAATAGAACAGAAAATAATAGACAAACAGAATAGAGCAGAGTAGATTACAATTAGGGATGTCCCGATCCGATCACGTGATCGGGATCGGCACCGATCACGTGCTTTTCAGAGGATCGGGATCGGGAATTTTTTTTAATAAAAATCGGCAGTCAAAAAAAGATTTTTTTTTAGTTTTTTTTTTCAACAAACATGACCATGTTCATGTCTTAAACTCATACGGAGGCCTTAGTTTTGGTTTTAAATTACATATAATATATCATTAATGTATTTATTGTCACACAGAGCAGAATGATTGTCCACAAGAAACACATCCCCTTTAATTTACACCGTTGCAACAAACACATTCCCTTTAATTTTAGACGCTCACATCACAACAACACGTTGCTCCCCGAAACACGGTTATCCACTGACTTGAGCAGCTGCTAGAGGTTTGTAACTAAGCATTTTAAAATAGAAAGTCAAGCCAGTCCAACAGCAATTGCAATGTTTGCAAGGAGGACATTTCGCGTGGAGGAAAAACTCATGAAGCAGCAGGAGGCGGAGTTTTCAGACTAACTTTTCAGATAACGGCAATTATTTGCTGTGTGACTGAGGATTATCGTCGGCGTTTCAGACCAGAATGGAGCTAATCATTACGTAAGTCGAACACTGAATGTATACTAATGTGCAAACATATATTGAAACTTTTAATATTTCTCATATGAAGCACATATGAATGTAATAACAAGAGCCGCCGCGCTCGCGCCCCGGACTATAGGCAACAGAGGGGCTTCTTGCTCCGCCAGTTTCTGACACAAATGCGTCAAAATTGATTACTAATGTGAAAGATCGGATCGGGAACGATCGGAATCGGTAGATATTTAAAATCACATGATCGGGATCGGATCGGGAGCAAAAAAAGGCGATCGGGACATCCCTAATTACAATACAATAAAATCAACCACTTTTTTCTGGAGGCCATTTTGAGTTCCTCCTATTGCAATCAACTGAACTACATTAAGGATCCAAAATGGCTGCCGGTAAAAGCAACCTTAAAAATTCTACTTACCACTTCCACCTTAAAATATGTACTTACCTATGTTGGAGTGTTTGAGCAGCCGGCAAATCCTAGCTTCTCTGTCCAACTTTTGATGGTCTGCAGGAGAAATATAAGTATTTCAAAAGAGAGCACTATTATATCAGGGTATGAACCACAGTACTGTTGAGTTAGGGTACTGTTTAGAAAGTACTCTATGCAATTGTACAGTAGTAGTAATAACAGTAGTGGTGCTGGTAGTAGTAGTAGTAGTAGTAGTAGTAGTAGTAGTAGTAGTAGTAGTAGTAGTAGTAGTAGTAGTAGTAGTAGTAGTAATAATAGTATTGGTAGTAGTAGTAGTCGTAGTAGTTGTCGCAATCTGCCTCAGCCGCCCTATGGACTCATGAACTTTTTGAACATAGACAATCCTCTCCTGCCATCCGGCGGCCTGTCTGCGGTACTACAGGCCACTACCCTTTGTATGGGCCTTTATTTACCTATTGTTTTGAGTCTGTTGTCTGCAATCACTAATGTACTGCCTATGTTCATGTTGTCTGTGATCTTGCCCTGCCTAGTCTAATGTCCTCCCCTGTCTGGGGTTGTTTATGTTCTAGTGAGCCCTTGTTATTTAGTCCTATTTGCCAGTGTGTGAATTGCCTGCATAGTTATCCTGTATTTCCCCTTGAGTCCGTTCCTGCTTCCTAGCCACATTTTCCAGCACAGCTGAGGTTTTTGTTTCCGTGTTTTGAAGTTCGGTTTTGTTTTGTCCCCTGTAACGTGTATCCTCGTGTACCATTGCTCAAGTAAAGCTTGTCAATTGCAACGTCGACTCGTGCCTCATCTCTCTCACCCTCCACTGTCCTGCGCTTGAATCCTACACCTCTCCTCAACACCCCATTATAACAGTAGTAATAGTAGTAGCAGTAGTAGTAGTAGTAGTAGTAGTAGTAGTAATAATACTAGTAATAATAGTAGTAATAGAGTAGTAGTAGTAGTAGTAGTAGTAGCATCAGTAATAGTAGTAGTAATAGTAGTAGCAGTATTAATAGTAGTAGTAGTAGTAGTAGCAGTAGTAGTAATACTAATATAGTAATAAAAGTAGCAGTAGTAATATTAGTACAGTAGTAGTAGTAATAGTAGCAGTAATAGTAGTAGTAGTAACAGTAATAGTAGTAGTAGCAACAACAGCAGCAGTAGTAGCAGCAGAGCAGTAGTTCAGATTCAGATTCAGATTCAGTTTTATTTGTCATATGCAACAAGTGCAATGGAATTCTTATTCTCCGTTCGCTCCACAGCATAAAGGAATTAAAAAGCAACAATTTACAGAATACAAAAGCAGATATTTCTATACAATAAACAATAAACTGTCTGCGGTATGTGCAATAAAATAAGTACAACTAAGTATAAATTAAAAAAAATCGAGTTTTAAGTCCAGTAATGAGCGGATTAACTGTTGTGGCATCATTGACTTGAGAAAACGGTTCATTCAACAAAGAAGACTGTGTAACCTTGGGTTACTGCTGAAATGCCAGATAACAGGTTGAAACAACATACAACAGGAAACTGTGAGCCAAAATAAGACTGCAGATCGCTTACTGGACGTCGTAAAACCCCCACCACCAGCAGCAATGGCTCATCTGTGTAAACAGTACCACGTTCCGGGGTCTGAGTGTGGCCCTGAGTGTCAGAATGTCCTTGTCAACTTGAGAGGGGGTATATTGGAAGGTCGTAGGTGGTTCTCTCTTCAATGTATATTGCATATCTGGTGTAGACAATTGAACATGGTGTTAAACAGGTATCTCTAGTTATAAGCTCAGTACGTTACAGGGTTTAAAGCATACTGTATTGGACAAAGGCTATTCTTAAAACATAATTGAATATAGGTGTGATTTTGCTCTGTCTATATCTCTCTGAGAAAATACATGTAGAGTTCTGGGGTATTAACTGTTTCAACTGTTTATCATGTAGTCCATACAATTGCATAATAGAGACAGGCATTCTAAGTAACTGCAAGCAGGCTGTTGGTTCATCACTGTAACTGCCAATGTCTGTTATGATAGTTTAATTCAAATATAGACTGCTTAGTACTGAACTGTAGCATTACATATAGACAGGTTTTGTGTTATCTCCTATTGAGTAGGTCTGGTATTGAACCATAGGTAAAGAATACATTGTGTTAATGCTGGATATCTATAATTCAATACACGAACCATGTACATTAGAAATGCTTTATTATTCAAATGGTACACAAGAAATGTCAGTGTCTGATTCATCCTCTCATGGGGGGAGCAGCCACAGGCAGAAGGCCACCTGAGGTGAAAATGACACGACCATATTTGGAAACGCAGGCCCAGGAGGAAAAGTACAATTCTTTGTTTTGTTTGCAAGACACCTCATTGGTAGAGATCATATTTTGGATGTAACTCTGATTGGCTGAAAATAGTCAAACCTGTGATGTCATATTGAGTATAAAAACCAGATCTAAAGGGTTAGAGAGGAGGCCAGACAACACCCAGTCTGGTCTCCCACCGCCCCATCTGAGAGTGTATTTGCAGTGCGTGAGTAACCATGATTCTGATGATAACCACTGTTTTGTGTTGTCTAGTTTAATGTAAGGTCACTATCTTGGACCAGGTTAACCATGTATTGCACAGTATATTCCTTTCATTTACAAAACATGACTAATATGTGAGTACTATTCTGCTTGGAATGTTTAAAGTCTGTTAGAGGTCACCAGCGAATTGATAACCATGTATTAGTTATTTATTTGATGAATGATTTAATCCCTGTATGCCTAACCTGCTTTTCCACCTTGGACCTCAGACAATAAAATATTAGTTGAATTCAAGCTCGGTTGTTTTGACTACAAACTTTATTCTCCCTCTGGCTAGTGGAGTCAAAAGGGGGGAAACCATTCTATCCTTCTTCTCTCCAATTCAGCAAACTGTGTACACTGTAAACTAACCTAGGATGTTTACATAATATACAACACTGTTCATCAGGCATAGAAACTGTTCCTGGGGGGACTTCCGGTTTGCGACGTTCTGGTGAACAGCCACATGAAAGAGCTCCCGGTCATTGAATAACAAAAAAGGAAGTAAAACAATTCAAAGTGAAATAAAAAGTGACATTCCAAGGATTTAAGAGAGGAGGAAGGAGGAACACGAGAAAAGGCGAGAGAAAAATGACCCCAGAAGAAGTACAAGGAGGGCGCAGGAGATGATTCAGGCTAGCGTGACGAAGTGGGAAGCTAGCTTACAGGCTAGCGTGGCACAGTGGGCAGCTAGCATACGGGCTGGCATTCAAGCTGAAATGCAGAGCGCATTGGCTAGCCAACAGGCTAGCGCAGTAGCTAACCAGGAGCTACAAGCTAGCATACAGGCTAACGCAATGGCTATCCAAGCTAACACGCGGAACATCCAGGGCAACAGCGATGGACTCGGGAGGAGTTGGAGAAGGGTCGGGGAATACAAGCTAACGTGGCGTTGGACCGCAGCAAGGCCTGGCTGGAGCTGGAGAAGGAGCTGCAAGCTAACATGGAAGCTAACACGATGAAAATGGCGCAGCGGGAGATGCAAGCTAACGGGACATTGGACCGAGGCGGGGCCTGGCTGGAGAGGGAGCTACAAGCTAACAAGGCCGGCGCGCGGACTGGACTCGATGCAGTGCGGAGTGTTCGGAGGAGCATGGAGGCTGGTTCGGGAGAGGTGAAACGGAGGGGGAGGGACGGGGAGATGCTGGATACAATCGGACCAACCAGGACTCGGGCACCAAGGTCGGCCGGACCATCCGCACACGAGATGCAGGCGCGGAAGCCGACCAGGCCGGCCAAGATGCGAACACAAAGGCCACACACACCAACCGGGATCCGAGCACAGAGAACAACCGGACCAGCCAGAACTCGAATAACGAAGTCTCACACACCAAGCAGGACTCGAGCACTGAGGTCACACACACCGACCAAGATTCAATATCACATAATGCATATAATTAGATAGTGAATGGAGGTTATGATTCGAGACACACGGCAGACAACACACAGACACACTGGGAATACAGACAAGGTAAACACATTAGTTGGGAAAATTGGGACTTGATTCGGGACATATAATACAAATAACACGTACTGGACTAAACTGTGGACACAGGCACACATGACACACAGCTAGGGGGTCGGGGAACATGGGGAATCACATTCGGAGACCTGACCGGGAGCTCAGGAAATGTACTATCATATGAAAGATAAGAATTCAAATAAAATGTTGGACAATAATAGGGACATTGGAGAATCCCCCCAGGGGATATCCGTCGTTATAGGAGGGGCCCTCTCCAGGAGAGCCTTACCCCTCCAACCCGCCAACAGGGGTTAAACAGGGTTAAAAAGAATTACCTGGGAAGTGCCAATTGACTTTAGTCTTCTTTTATATTATTTCTTCAGAGTTGTGTTAGAATAGCAGTTGCTTTAAATGTGCACATGGACAAATATGAAGGACAAGAATTCAAAATGTTGGACATGAAGAGAGGCTTGGAGAACCTTCTTTGGGAGGTATCTCCGTCTCTGGGGGGGGGGGGGCTTCTCCAGTGGGAGGGCTGATCCCCCTCCAAACCGCCAACCGGGGAAAGAGTGCGAAACATATTATAACCATTTATATTCATGCCATTTTTTCTTGTGTTAGTTTATTTTCATAAATGTAGGCAGTGATGTCTGTGACATGGGAGGTACAGAGGTGGGCAGGCTGGGTTCAGTGGGGGAGGGGGGTGTCGGGGGGAGGGGCCATCGTTCCAGCGGTTCGATCCGGGGGAGGGGGGGCCGTGCGTGTTGTGGGATTGGTGTGGGGGGGGTGGGGTTTCCTGGGGTCCTCGGCCGCCGTGGCCGGGCGGTCTGGTCTCCGGGCCGGGGGGGCACCAGGCTTGGGGTCGGGGGGCCATTGAGGCGTGGTGCTTCGGCCTTCAGCGGGCTTGGGGCTCTCGTGGGCCGGGGGCCTGGCGGTCTGGCGGGGGCGGGTGGGGGCTCGGGAGGCTCGGCTCCGCGCATGGTGGACCAGGATATGGGGGTGTTCTGTCTCTCGGGGAGGAGGGTGGGAGGGAGGGGTTTCTCTTGGGGGGATCAGAGCGGCTGGGCTTTGCCCGGCAGGGCCCTGTTTGTTGGGGGGTCGATGGGCGAGGGGTGGGGCTCTCGGGGGCATGGGAAATATGGGCTTGGCTCTGTGGGGGGGGAGTCCCCTATCCTTTCCTCTACTGGGCCTGGCCCAATTGATTCAAGGGACCCGTATTGCTGGGGGCCCGGCTGCGAGCGCAGCGGCCTGGGATATGGGGGGCTCCAATGGGCTTAACTCAGGGGGGGGTATGTACGGGGGTCTGGATGGCTGAACGAGGCCATATTCAAGGGACCCATGTCTGTATGTTGTTATGTTATGTATGTCACTGTAAATATTGTGTTGTATGTCTATAAATGTTAAATAAAAATGTAAGTTAAAAAAGAAATGAAACTGTTCTTGTACCGGTTTGTGTTAGTTCATATGCTGCGGTATCAGTGACCGGATCGCAGGGGGGAGAACAGCTGGTGTCCCTGTGGTTCAAGTCAAGAGTTTTATTTGTCACGGCATACAAGCATACAGTGAAATGCCGGGGGTCATGCCTGCAGCGGTTGTGCAATAATACAAGTAGTAAGAATAGGAATGAGAATAAGACATCTGTGCAATAATACAAGTAATAAGAATAAGACATAACAGGTATAATGTACGTGAGCGTATACAGTGTGTGTGTTATGTGTGTGCTCATGTGTGCTTGTGTGTGGAGAGTTCAGTGTTCAAGACTCTGATGGCCTGGGGGAAGAAGCTGAGCCGAAGTCTTTCTGTCCTAGTTGCTGGGGTTGTCTCTCTCTCTCTCTCTCTCTCTCTCTCTCTCTCTCTCTCTCTCTCTCTCTCTCTCTCTCTCTCTCTCTCTCTCTCTCTCTCTCTCTCTCTCTCTCTCTCTCTCTCTCTCTCTCTCTCTCTCTCTCTCTCTCTCTCTCTCTCTCTCTCTCTCTCTCTCTCTCTCTCTCTCTCTCTCTCTCTCTCTCTGAGCATTGCATTGCTTATAGTTGTCAATTGTGTCGGTCAGTTCATTGCAATTTTTCCTTCAGTCACATTTAGTTTTATCCTGCACCTGGCCTAAAACAGGTTGGATGTGCACACAGCTGCTCTACTGTGTTTGTAGCAGAGCAACCATACCTGAAGCCTTGTAAACAAAGACATCAACACTAGAGTGTGTACTTCTATCTACACAGTACAGCCAAAGCATTCCCATTGCTAGGCAAAAACTCCACCTGTTTTCTACACTGCTTCTTCCCTTGCTGGATTTTCTGCATTACTGCCACTTGTACATGTGTGTTGTGGAGAAATTTGTACAGTGTTACAAAGCGATAACACTGTATATTGACTGTAGAACGGGAGCTCTCTCTCGCTCTCTCTCTCTCTTGCTATATGTTGACTGTATCATGCCCAGCCTCGGGCAGCGCTATTATTTAAGAATATGTTGACTGTATGATTTTTTTTATTTTTTACCTTTAGGGGGGGGGGGGCTCGCGTTTCAATCTTGCACAGGGCCTCGCATTTCTCCCAGGCGGCCCTGTGTCCAGGCCTAGGTCCTTCAGCTTCAGGAGCAGTTTGGCAGGCACATTGGTGTTACACGCCGAGCTGTAGTCAATAAACTGCAGTCTGATATAGGTGTCTCCCTTGTCCGGGTGTTCCAGGCCGGTGTGGAGTGCCAAGGAGATGGCGTTGTTTACAGACATGTTTGGTCCTTAGGCGAACTGCAGAGGGAGTCTGGGATGATGCTGTTTATGTGGGTCATGACCAGCTTCTCCATGCACTTCATGGCTATGGGGCCACTGGACGATAGTCATTGAGGCCTGTAACCTTGGTCTTCTTGGGTAGAGGCACAATGGTCGTCTCTTTGAAGCACACTGGAATGACGGCCTGCTGCAGTGTTGCGTTGAATATGTCGGTGAACACAGGAGCCAGCTGGTCCACACAGGTCTTAATGACACAGGGTGAAATTCTGTCTGGGCCATGCCTTCCCTGTAGAAGCAGCAGCAGTAGTAGTAGTAGTAGTATTTGTAGTGGTGGTAGTAGTCAGTGGTAGCAGTAGTAGTAGTGATCGTCGCCATCGTAGTAGTAGTAGTAGTAGTAGTAGTAGTAGTAGTAGTAGTAGTAGTAGTAGTAGTAGTAGTAGTAGTAGTAGTAGTAGTAGTAGTAGTAGTAGTAGTATAAGTAGCAGTATCAGTAGTAGTAGTAGCAGCAGCAACAGTAGCAGTAGTAGGAGTGGGAGTAGTAGTAGCAGTAGCAGCAGTATTATTATTAGTGCAGTATATTTGTATGTCATAAATGTCTTGATTAATTGAAAATGGAGGACCCTTATGTAAACAAGACGAAAGTCTTTTTCTGGGCTTCATCCTCTTAGCAGTTGTTTGTATTGAGCTGCACTGTATTGTACCCATTCTGCAATATGTTAATACAGTTTCCAATCAATCAATCAAGTAGTAGTAGTAGAAGTATTATTATTATTATTATTAGTAGTAGTAGCAGTAGTTGTAGTAGTAATAGTAATAGTAATAGTAGTTGTAAATGCAGCTATGGTTACATACAGTTGGTTGGTATGGTTAATGTTACAATAGGATCGTTTAGTTCAGTAAAAGAAAAGGGATGTTACAATAGGTTGGTATTAAACTAAGGTTTTGTTTCCGCACGGACGGAGTTGAGTGTGACACAGCTAGGTGGAGAGCTGGATGAAGTATATCAACGTGAGATTATAATAAAAGTGTAAGCAACTTGGAGAATGCTTCAATCATCAATTCTGTAGTTCATGGTACAGTATAAACCAAGGCAGAATTTAACATGGTGACAGCGAGGTGGACACGTTCCTAACGCTACAGTGAGAGATCGACCGGCATCGGAGCTAACGTTAGCTAGCTGGTTAGCAATAACGTTGGATGGGGGACGCGGAGGAAGAAGAAGTTATCCCCGCGAGAGCAGAAAGGATGGAAGGACTGAGACCGCCACAGACGCTATGCTTGGACACTGGAAACCTTGCAAAGACGTGGAAATCGTAGAAGGAGGAGTTTACACTCTACTTGGACCTTTCTATGCCAGATGCGGCCGAAATTATGAGAGTGAAGCTGTTCTACTACCTCATTGGAGAGGCGGGTAGGGAGCTATGTGAAACGTTGATGGGTGACTGCAATTCGGCTGGGAAGAAACTGCCAGACTTGCTCACTGCATTTGATGAACATTGCAATCCCAAAGTGAACGAGACTGTGGAAAGATATCGTTTTTTCATGAGGAATCAAGGTCAGAAAGAAAGCATTGACACATATGTTACTGATCTCAAAGTGCTAGCCAGTACATGTAACTTTGGAGAAATAAAGGACTCGCTCATACGTGACAGAATAGTATGTGCTGGTAACGATGCAGGGCTGAAAGAGAGACTGCTTAGAGAAGATAAGTTAACACTGGAAAAATGTCTACACATGTGCAGGGCCACAGAGTTGTCTCGGGAAAATAGCAAAACCCTCTCAGGGAACAGCGTGGAGGAGGTACACATGATCAAACAGACAGAAGGGCAGGAGATGGATACAGTGTCATGCATGTTCTGTGGGATGACACATGAAAGGAGCAAGGCAAAGTGTCCAGCCTACGGAAAGAGCTGCAAGAAATGTGGTAAAGAAAATCACTTTGCAGTTAAATGTAAAGCCAAACTGGGGAAAGAGAAAAAACATGACAAAAGAACACGTAGAGTACACCAGGTGACTGACCAGGATAGTGAAGAGGAATATTATGAGGACGTCATGACTATCACCACAAGAGGGCGACAAACTACTGAAGACCGAAATGACAAGGCCAAGCACAGCCAGCTGTTTGCAGGGATGTTAGTAGGCAGTGCGCTGGTGAGGTTCCAGATAGATTGTGGGGCCACGTGTAATGTTATCCCGATTAACTTGCTAAATCCAGACACAAAGCTAGAAAGTACAAAGAAAGTGCTGGTGATGTACAACAAGTCCAAGCTGCACCCACTGGGAAAATGTAAGGTTAAGGTGAGGAATCCAAGAAACCAGAAACTGTACCAGTTGGAGTTTGTAGTAGTAGAAGAGGACTGCAAATTGCGAGCGAGCGAAGCGATGAAGCTGATAAAAGTGGAATATGAGAACATACTAGCCATCGACAGCATTGTAAGGGACGAAACAACACCTGAGAGAGAACTGACTATGGAACAAATAAAGAGGGAGTATGGAGATGTGTTCACAGGTGACGGCTGCCTGGACGGAAAGTATCGTATCGAGATCGACAAGAGGGTGGAGCCAGTTAAACTCCCCAAACGACGAGTTCCGGTGGCTATGATGACGTCACTCAAGGGAGAGTTGAGAGATCTACAAGAGAGGGAGATCATCACGCCTGTGGAAAAGAGCACGGATTGGATTAGTAGTTTGGTTACGCTGCAGAAGCCTAATGGAAAGACTAGAGTGTGCATAGATCCGCGACCACTCAACAAGGCACTGAAGCGCAGCCATTTCCCCCTGCCCACCATAGAAGATGTTCTCCCAGACCTGTCGAGAGCAAAGGTGTTTACAGTCTGTGATGTCAAACATGGATTCTGGCATGTGAAACTGGAGGAGTCGTCGAGCTATCTGACAACGTTTGCCACACCATTTGGCAGATATAGGTGGCTCAGGATGCCTATGGGGATAAGTCCGGCTCCGGAGATATTCCAGCAGAAGCTGACCCAGGCGCTGGAGGGGCTGCCAGGCATATACATTATCGCGGACGATATCCTCATCATGGGAGAAGGGGACACACAAGAGATGGCTAACAAAGACCACGACAGGAAACTGAGACAGTTCCTCACCAGATGCAGGGAGAGGAACATAAAACTGAATGCAGATAAGCTCAGATTGAGACAGCAAGAGGTACCGTACATCGGACACATACTGACAGCAGAGGGGCTGAAAGTCGACGCGGAGAAGGTTCGAGCAGTGAGAGACATGCCGAGGCCCACCGATGTGAAAGGCATACAGAGACTAGTCGGCATGGTGAATTACCTGGCTAAGTTCTATCAACACCTATCAGACGACTGTGAGACACTGAGACAGCTCACCCATAGAGACAGCATATGGGAGTGGACAGATGTGCAAGAAGAAGCATTCTGCAGGCTGAAGGACAAGATAGCCAAAGCGCCAGTACTCAAGTACTATGACCCCAAGCAGGAACTTACGCTGCAGTGTGACGCATCAGAAACGGGACTCGGAGCAGCACTGACCCAAGGTGGACAGCCGGTAGCGTTTGCGAGCAGAGCGCTGACTCAGACGGAAAAGGGTTACGCCCAAATTGAAAAGGAATGTCTGGCCATCGTCTTCGGCGCAGAGAAATTCCATCAGTACACGTACGGCCGGAAAGTGACTGTACAGAGCGACCACAAGCCTCTGGAGAACATTGTCAGGAAGCCACTGCTGAGCGCACCCAAGCGACTGCAAAGGATGTTGCTGCGGCTTCAGTCATATGATATAGATGTGACTTACGTTCCCGGACGTGACATGTTGCTCGCGGATACATTGAGCAGAGCGTACCTGCCTGAGAGCTCAGGCGCGGGGTCAGTGGAAGCTGAGATAGAGACAGTCAATATGGTGGACTACATACCAATCTCAGAGGCAAGACTCAGCACAATACGCTCTGTGACCCGAGACGATGACACCCTACGAAGGTTAAGTGATATCATAAGGAAGGGATGGCCGAAGAATAAGAAAGACACACCGATAGATATCAGACACTATCACTCCATGCAAGAGGAGCTGAGTGTTCAGGACGAAATCGTCTTCAGAGGAGAGAGAGTTGTGATTCCAGACACAATCCGAAGCGACATCACCCGCCGCATACACTCTACTCACCTGGGAGTAGAGGGGTGTCTCAGACGGGCGAGAGAATATGTCTACTGGCCAGGAATGACCGAGCAGATCAGGACAGCCATATCTGCAGAACAATGGACACAAAGCAGCAGAAAGAGACACTGCACTCACACGAGGTGCCGAGCAGGCCATGGGCCAAGGTGGGGACAGACTTGTTTACCCATAACAATATTGATTACCTACTGACAGTTGACTACTATTCTAATTTTTGGGAGGTCGACCATTTACCGGACACAAAATCGAGTACGGTGATAAGAAAGCTGAAGGCTCACTTTGCTCGTCAGGGGATCGCAGATGTTGTGGTTTCGGACAATGGGCCACAATACTCGTCACACGAGTTCGAGAGGTTCAGTCAGCTGTGGGGATTTAAACACCAGACGTCATCCCCTGGCTACCCTCAAAGCAACGGGAAAGCAGAGTCGGCGGTCAAAACGGCGAAGAGACTCATGATGAAAGCCAAGGCGGCAGGGGTGGACCCATACCTGGCGATATTGGATCACCGCAACACTCCATCTCAAGGGCTAGACACAAGCCCAGCTCAGAGACTGATGTGTAGGAGGACCAGAACCCTGCTACCAACGAGGGATAGTCTTCTGCAGCAGGAGGTGAAACGCACGAGGACAAATGAGACAAGCAAAATACTACGACAGAACAGCGAGAGATTTGGACACGCTAAAAGTAGGAGAGCATGTCAGAATTCAACCCTTCGAACCGCACACAAGCTGGAGAAAGGCGACAGTGGTGCAGCCTGTTGACCACAGATCCTACAGAGTAGAGCTGGACACCGGAACTGTTCTGCGACGAAATCGACGACACCTGAGACGGGACAGGGGCACAGAGCCAGGTGTCTGTTGAGACCCACAGCACACCAGAGTCTACCGCCACTCTGGGCAGGGACATAGGGGACACACAGACTGTAACCACAAGATCGGGTCGAGCAGTTGCTAGACCAGGATATCTCATGGACTATGCAAGCTGAGTGTGTGGGGCACAGTGTGTTCAAGAAGAAAAAAGAAAAAAAAAGAGAAAAAATAATGGTTTTGAAAGTAGATTTTTATGTCATTACCGTTTAGCTCCATGTTAGTTCAATATTAATGGCATTCACCATTCACCAACTAAACTCCCTTTAGTTCAGTAAAAGAAAAGGGATGTTACAATAGGATCTTTTAGTTCAGTAAAAGAAAAGGGATGTTACAATAGGTAGGTATTAAACTAAGGTTTTGTTTCCGCACGGACGGAGTTGAGTGTGACACAGCTAGGTGGAGAGCTGGATGAAGTATATCAACGTGAGATTATAATAAAAGTGTATTTCATTGTATTTCATATGGGTTTATATAGATAATATGAGTGGTTTCTTTTTGCTTGTGTGGTTGTTTGGTTTCGCAAGACTTGGTCCCACTTGATGTCTGGGTGACGTGTTTCTGCCTGCTCGCTTTGAGTCCCGACTCCCGACATGACTTGATGGCTGGCTGTATTGACTTTGCGGTAAATTCTAGCAAGTAAAGATAGTTGTCTAACACAGGGGTTCCCAAACTTTTCAGGCCGCGACCCCCAAATAACGGTGTCAGAGAGCCGCGACCCCCACTATTATAGGAGGTAAAAAATAAATAATAATAAAAATTATACTTTATTTTTATTTTTTATTTTTTTATAAATGGAAATGTATGGTTGAAACATGCAAACGTTCAAACGCACACACACTAATAAGCATTGGAGGCTTTTAACCAGGGCCGGACTGGGGAAATCATTCAGGCCAGGAAATATAGTGCAAAATATAGTCAGGCCAGGCCACTTTTTAAGCAGGGGGTCTGGGGGTCCCCTACCAGGAATTGTTTTGTTACAAAGACTTAATTTCCTGCATTCTCGTGCAGGAATTTTTAAATGTGTACCCTTTAAATGCCAGTGTTTGTGATGGCATCACAAATTATTGTTAAAAAACAGGCTAGCATTATGTATGATTAGCAACAACACTGATTTTGATGGATTTTCTGTTTTTTTGTAATGTCAGATTGAATAAAATACAATCTTTTATTCAACTTCAGCCCTGATCATAACACCACATATTCATTTTATAATTCTAACCCTTTAAATGCCAGTGTGTGTGATGGCATATATTTGCAATATATCAAATGCAAAGTAGATTTTTCTGGGGGGGATTATTACAGGCTGGCATGTGTCAATGATTAGCAACAACAGTTTTTTGTAAGGGTCCCGCCTCCACCAATCACATGCGGCTCCCTTTGTGTGTGTGTGAGAGCAAGAGAGAGCGAGAGAGAGATAGTTCTCCAACTTGTGTGAGTTGCAGTGATCTCCTGGTTGTTCCCCACCTAGGTTATCTAACTATTGCGCTGCTGCAACTAGAAACACTGGCCTGGCCTGCTTCTAAGTTCAGTGGCCTGACTGCATAAAAGTAAAAAAAATAATATATATATGTTAAATCATCTGGCGACACCCCCCCCCCCCCCCCGCGGCGGCTCGCGACCCCCACTTTGGGAACCCCTGGTCTAACAAGACAATCTAACAAGACAAAGACGAAAGATACAACACCAGAACTTATCGATGTTCTCTTATACTGGCACGCAGCCAATAAGGTATTTATTTCTATGGATGATGATTTTCGTTATATGTTGACGGTTGATGTTTAGCTACGTTTTTTGATGTGTTTTCAATTGCTAATTGTATCATTTGTATGTATTGTGTACAGATTTTACGGTTTGGATGGAGATTGGACAAACTTCATTAAAATCAGTTCAAGAAATCTACTTGTGTACTGCATTGTGCCTGGAGGATGTCACAGTAGTAGTAATAGTAGTAGCAGCAGTAGTAGTAGTAGCAGTAGCAATAGTCAATAGTATCCAGCTGCAGCCCGGCAGACCATACTGGGCTCCTCCCACTGCCACACTCTCAGACCCCACACTCTCAGACCCCACGCTTTCAGGTCCCTCTCTCCCAATGGCTGATTTGGGTCACGAGACCGTCACAGGCCCGCTCAGCAGCGCCACCCACCCAATGGCTGAATTGCCAATGGCTGAATTGTAGTATTGCACTGTGCGGGATTGATTGATTGATTGATTGATTGATTGATTGATTGATTGATTGATTGATTGATTGATTGATTGATTGATTGAAAACTTTATTAACAGATTGCAGAATGGGTACAGTACAGTACAGCTCAATACACACAATTGTTAAGGGGATGCAGACCAGAGAAAGACCTCAATGCAGTACTGTTACATTTGTGACATACAGTAAATTTTTACAAGGGGGGGGAACTGTACATTTATGATGAATTGAAAATGGGGGACCCTGATGTAAACAATACGGAAGTCTTTCTCTGGTCTGCATCCCCTTAACAATTGTGTGTATTGAGCTGTACTGTACTGGCACTACAGGATACTACAGGGCACTACATGGAATTACATGGCACTACATGGCACTACATGATACTACAGGGTACAACAGGATACTATAGGGTACTACAGGGTACCACATGGTACCACATGGTACTACATGGCACTACATGGTATTCCATGGTACTACATGGCACTACATGGCACTACAGGATACTACAGGGCACTACATGGTACTACATGGTACTACATGGTACTACATGGCACTACATGATACTACAGGGCACTACATGGTACTACATGGTACTACATGGTACTACAGGGTCCTACATGGTACTACAGTGTACTACATGGCACTACATGATACAACAGGATACTACATGGTACTACAGGGCACTACATGGTACTACATGGCACTACATGGCACTACATGGCACTACATGGTACTACATGGTACTACATGGTACTACAGGGTCGTACATGGTACTACAGGGTACTACATGGTATACATGGCACTACAGGGTACTACATGGCACTACATGATACTACAGGGTACAACAGGATACTACAGAGTACTACAGGGTACTACAGGGTACCACATGGTACCACCTGGTACCACAGGGTACTACAGGGTACTACATGGCACTACATGATACTACAGGGTACAACAGGGTACTACAGGGTACTACAGGGTACCACATGGTACTACATGGCACTACATGGCACTACATGGTACTACATGGTATTACAGGGTCCTACATGGTACTACAGGGTACTACATGTATACATGGCACTACATGGCACTACATAATACTACAGGGTACAACAGGATACTATAGGGTACTACAGGGTACCACATGGTATGGTACTACATGGTACTACATGGTACTACATGGCACTACAGGATACTACAGGGCACTACATGGTACTACATGGTAGTACATGGTACTACAGGGTCCTACATGGTACTACAGGGTCCTACATGGTACTACATGGTACTACAGGGTCCTACATGGTACTACATGGTACTACATGGCACTACATGGCACTACAGGATACTACATGGCACTACATGGCACTACATGGTACTACATGGTACTACATGGCACTACAGTGTACTACATGGCACTACATGATACAACAGGATACTACATGGTACTACAGGGCACTACATGGCACTACATGGCACTACATGGCACTACATGGTACTACATGGTACTACATGGTACTACAGGGTCCTACATGGTATTACAGGGTACTACATGGTATACATGGCACTACAGGGTACTACATGGCACTACATGATACTACAGGGTACAACAGGATACTACAGGGTACTACAGGGTACTACAGGGTACCACATGGTACCACCTGGTACCACAGGGTACTACAGGGTACTACATGGCACTACATGATACTACAGGGTACAACAGGGTACTACAGGGTACTACAGGGTACCACATGGTACCACATGGTACTACAGGGCACTACATGGTACTACATGGCACTACATGGTACTACATGGTACTACAGGGTCCTACATGGTACTACAGGGTACTACATGGTACTACAGGGTACTACATGGTACTACATGGCACTACATGATACTACAGGGTACAACAGGATACTACAGGGTACTACATGGTACTACATGGTACTACATGGTACTACATGGCACTACATGGTACTACATGGCACTACATGGCACTACATGGCACTACAGGATACAGGGCACTACATGGTACTACAGGGTCCTACAGGGTACTACATGGTATACATGGCACTACAGGGTACTACATGGTACTACAGGGTACTATAGGGTACCACATGGTACCACATGGTACCACATGGCACTACAGGGTACTACAGGGTACCACATGGCACTACAGGGTACTACATGTAGTACCCTGTAGTGCCATGTAATACCCTGTAGTGCCATGTAGTACCCTGTAGTGCCATGTAGTATCCTGTAGTACCATGTAGTACCCTGTAGTACCATGTAATACCCTGTAGTGCCATGTAGTACCCTGTAGTGCCATGTAGTACCCTGTAGTACCATGTACATTTACATTTACATTTAGTCATTCAGCTGACACTTTTATCCAAAGCGACTTACAAGTTCTGTATAACAAGCCATCAGGAAGGGCACAATTCAGCTGAGCAACAATGTTCATCAAAGTGTTGAGTGCTACAGTGAGCAAAATGGTTTCCGAGAGAAGAGGACCACTGTGGCTGTGCAGCTTTACTCCCGCTGCTGGGGTGAAGGGATGGACAGGATGCCACTCAGTTGTAAAAAGGTTTTAATTCTTTTCTCCAACAGGTTACAAACCTTGAAACAAAACACACATTCAATCAATAACTACCACAATACTACTATCATTCTTAAAACAAATCGCTTACACACATTCACTCACCAGTCCTCACTCGTTTCCCTTCGCTGCTGTCAAATTCCCCGCAACTTCCTGTTTACTATTTTCACTGACACCACATGACGTATCTCGACCAATTACAGCCCACTCCTCGCTACGTCCTTGGATCACATGTGAAATGAATACACCTCCATTCACAACTTTAACCAAGCATACAGTGCCTCCATACATCCGAAATGACAACATAATTATAATCATAGCTCAACTACCACTAATTAACATTCACATAACGCACAGCATAAAAACAACACAAAAAAAACATTACTTATTTACAAACACAGACTAAAGTGCACCTAACCTCCACCACCACAATAGAAAGCTGCACACCTCCCACTTGGTATCCTGGTCCTTAGACCCAAGGCGACCACAAACAGATAACACTCTCCCTTGGTGGTGGACACAAGCCTGTTCAGAGTTGACTCAGGGAATGCTACTCCCTTTTTAGCTGCCAAACAAAGTTCTCGGAAGGCGGCCCCAAGCTCCCATGCTTCGAGGACAGACCCTCTTTTTGAAGATGAAGAAATGCCCCTTCAAGGACAAAAATGCCACATATTTATTTTGTTACAGCTTGAGTTTGAAATGTAATGTCTTCCATTTATTCTGTGAAACTGAAATCTCAGTTCCATTGCTAACAGGCTGTTGTAGTTTCCAGCTGTTTCAGAGAGCTTCTGTGCTCATATTCCATTCTTCCCAACTGTGCTATTAGACCATTGTTCTCTTCAGCATGTTTCAGCCTTTCAATTGAGGCAGAATCCATGACATGGGCAATGGCTGCATCATTCTCCTTCAGCTGTTGACCGAGTCCAGCAGGTAATTCCTTTCGTATTATTTGAACGTTGATGCAGTTGATTTGCTCATCTTTGGCTTGCAATTCATTGTGTAGACAATGATGTTTGTTAACTGCCTCTCTCACTTTATCTGACTCTTTATGGAACTGTACGTGGAGATGCTCCACTTTCTCCTTCAGGGCAGAGGCCCCTTCACACTCATCATGGTGGATCTTCTCTCTCTCCTCAATACTGTACTCAGTCATTTGCAACTGTGCTGATACTTTATCCAATTCACTTTTTAAAGAATTAATCTCAGACTGATGACTTTCTTGTGACCGTTTCATCATAGTATGTAAAGAGGCCTTTTCTTCCTCTAATGCAACACATTTCTCAGCCATGGTTAGCGACAAAATTGACAAATCTTTATCAGCACACTCTTTGCTTGCATCAAGTGCTTGGCCTCCCACTCTGCTCTCTCTATGGCTCCACCTCGGATTCGCCACTTGTTCACCGCTCGGCGGACCCAGCTGATGGCCCCCCCACAGAGCTTGGCCAAGCTGCTGAACCTTACACACAGCCTCTCTGGCATTGGGCAACACCAGGGTTTCGAGCGCCAGACTCGAAACCTCATCAGATTGCTTGGGCTGACTTCTTTCACGCCTCCCACTTTGACCGGACTGAACCCATGGCTTGAGAGAGAAGCCTCCAGCGGGGAGGATCTCTTCCACTCCTCTCGTGACCTTGTCCAGTTTCTGAGCCCTTTTCTTTTTGGTGTTTACCAGCTCGCAGGAGATCTCCTCCACCGTGATCGCTTTTGCTCTCATAGAGTGTGCAAAATGAGTCTTAGAGTTGTGGATTGACATCTCCATCTCCTCAAACAGATCAGGGTGCGTTCCCCCCACAGTCTTCCCTAGCGGGCCGTCCCACAGCACCAGGTCTCCCACTCTCTTCATCCGCTGTGGAGCAAGCCGACCCTCCCGGTGGCTGATCAAGAGCTCGATCTTCTCTGGCCGGACCAGCTCCTCTGTTTTGACCTCTGGGAAGAATCTTTTAAGCTGCTTCGGGCTGACGACTCTGCCTGCTCTGGTGATTTCATCCAGGCCATAACAGACTATCTGGTGGGGACTCCATGTGTCCTCTGAAATATGCATCCTGACCTTGAGCAGGTACCTTTCTGTCTTGACTCTCACTTTCATCCCACCAACTCCATGCACAACCAACGTTATCTTCTCCCCTCTCAGTCTGAGTCTTTTGGCAGCTTGGTGGGTTATGTAGTTGGTGTCGGACGCAAGATCTACTAGGGTCCCAATAGTTTGCCCTCCGTTTGTCATGACCTCCATGATCATCATAAGCACAGGATGCTCCCTCAGGCCATTTTTTCCACGGAGACTACCACCCTTACTGCTTGTGCTCATTGACACTGTTGTTTGGTTGGTGAATGCCCTTAAAATCTGGTCCGCTGCTTCGGGGGAGACGTTAGCAAGTGCCTTCTGTTGCTCTTCTGAGAGTGTTCCCGTGTTTCCACCCTTTGCTTTCCCATTCTCCTCTCCTCTCCTTTTTGCCCTCCTTCTGCAGAGCACATGAGGTAGTGGTGGTCGGAGGTCTCTCCCTTTTGGCAGCACTTCCTGCAAAGGAACCTGTCGCTGCATTCTCCATCCCTCTGATGGGATGTCAAACATCTCTGGCAGGCTTCATTCCTTTCGACGACGTCTCTCTTCTCAGCCAGACTGAGCGCTTTGAACCTTTTGCAGAAGAAAATTTTGCCTCCGTGCTCCTCATCTCCACACATGCTGCATTCTTCTCCAGTCGCAACCATTCCTGTTGCTCGTGTGAACGTCTTCCACTCTGGCTTGCTTGGCTTCTCGAACACTTCTGAGGGTCTTAGCTGCACCAACGCCTCAAGGACTACTTCTTCATTTTTTAAGAATTTTAGGAGAGCGTCAAAGTGGCCTTCAGGGGTGACATTGTTCACAGGTGCAGCTTTAAAGGTGAGCCAGCTCCTCAGCTCACATTGAGGCAGTTTGCTTTCAATAGCTTTGATAACAAGTGGATTCTTTATAGCATCAATGCTCCCTAAGTCTGTCAGGTCAGTAAGGGCCTTCTCAACAGCTTGGATGAGCTCTATTGTTTTCCTCGGCTGGTTACCTTTTGCCACCGGCAACTTCTCCAACTCTTCAATTATTTGAATAGCGATGGTGGTCTTATTCCCGAACCGGTTTTCAAGGACCCTAAACATATCATGAGCTGTGTCGTAGCTTGAGAGCCTAACGCCACTGACGACTCTCTCCTCCACACTGTCTAGGAGCTGGAATTTCTTTACTTCGGCTGACCCAGATGGATCTCCCTGTCGCTGGAGGTTTTCCCAGTCTCTTCGCCAACGGTGAAAGTCTCTCATGCAACCATTGAACTTTGGTAGCTTTATTGGGTGAAGGCGAACTCTCGGTATGGCTGCTGCTTGTGAGCCTCCCGCTTCCAGGCTTGCTATGCTAGCGCTGTGTGCTACCTCCCATGCTTTCCGCTGCGCCTTAGCCAGCTCGGCACGCTCTTCTGCGGCAGCCTCTGCCATTACCAACTGGATCTCAGCTGCCTTTTCTCTGGCATCTGCGGCCCTCTCCTCAGACCCAGCGCTAACTTCGGCTGCCTTTAGCCTGGTCTCGGCGGCTCTTCTTTCAGCCTCAGCGGCTCCTTTTTCAGCTTCTGCAATGTCAGAGGCGGCCTTTAGCCTGATTTCAATGGCTCTATCAGCCTGCTCTTTCTGGACCCTGCCGAATTCAACCACCCACCTTCGCCAGAGGTCAATTCTCTTGTCCTCCAGTACTTGCAGCTTTTTTCTAACCTTGCACGCAGCGCCTTCAGGGATCCACCCTTCCCAGACAGCTAGCAGACTTTCTGCCTTGGTGATGAGAGATTCCAAGAGTGTGACTTGTTCTTTACCATTTTCGTAGGTGATTGTTTCCAGGTTAACTTCTCCCGCACCTTCATAGCTTCTTTCTGCCCGTCCAATGGCTGCTTTTAGCTCGGTCTCTGCATATTTTGACCAAAGGTTGGAATGGATTGCCTGCTTCACCTCTTTTAATGTTGTATCACACTCTATGGTTACCCTCTCCAAGTCTGCTTTGGCTTTATCATCCACAGCCTCCATGTCGCCTGCTTCATCAATCAGACAGGCCTCACAAACATAATTAGCTGCATGAAGTCTTTCTGGGTCCTCAGAAAGGGATTTCCACTCACTTTTCAATTCCTCTCGCAGCATAGTTGGCGCCATTCGCAAAATGCTGTTGGCCTTTCTTGTGAAAGCTGCCTTCACTTTGGCCCTCTCTTTCTTTAATTGATCAATTTTTATTTATTTTTATTTATTTATTATTTATTTGACCATTGATGCCAATTGAGCGTACCCGTAACTCCTTATCTACCTTGTGTCTTCCGCCCTCTCTAGCTGCCTAAACTAGCTCAGAAGCTTCTTCCCTGACTATCCTAGCCTAACTAGTCTTCAGCGGCGTTACCAGGCTCACCAGAGGTCCCCCTGGGGATACCGCCCAAAAATGGAAAACAATACAAATAAACAAAGTGGAGTAGGTTTCACCTTCTCCCGCCGGCTTGCCACCCAGGTACACTCAAACTAAGCTAAAGGTCTTGAAATTAGAGGGCTACTAAATCAGCATACACCTATATAATATGATTGGCACCATCACAGGGCTAGTAAACAAGCTATAGCTTTTATCCTCAACTGGATGGGGGACCCTGATGTAAACAAGACGAAAGTCTTCTCTGGTCTACATCCCCCCAACAACCGTGTGCACTGAGCTGCACTGTATTGTACCCACTCTCCAATCTGTTAATAAAATGCTCAATCAATCAATCAACTGCCTTCATTGCTTGTCCACGTTAGCTTTGGTATGCTATTTGATAGCCAGTTTCAGTAGCTTGCCATTGGGGGGATGTATTTGTAACTGTGCAGCTTTACTCCCGCTGCTGGGGTGAAGGGATGGACAGGATGCCACTCAGTTGTAAAAAGGTTTTAATTCTTTTCTCCAACAGGTTACAAACCTTGAAACAAAACACACATTCAATCAATAACTACCACAATACTACTATCATTCTTAAAACAAATCGCTTACACACATTCACTCACCAGTCCTCACTCGTTTCCCTTCGCTGCTGTCAAATTCCCCGCAACTTCCTGTTTACTATTTTCACTGACACCACGTGACGTATCTCGACCAATTACAGCCCACTCCTCGCTACGTCCCTGGATCACATGTGAAATGAATACACCTCCATTCACAACTTTAACCAAGCATACAGTGCCTCCATACATCCGAAATGACAACATAATTATAATCATAGCTCAACTACCACTAATCAACATTCACATAACGCACAGCATAAAAACAACACAAAAAAAACATTACTTATTTACAAACACAGACTAAAGTGCACCTAACCTCCACCACCACAATAGAAAGCTGCACAGTGGCCCAGATCTTGGCCTTGAGAAGAATCATCGAGGAGGTGAAGAAGAACAACCTGACAGCGGTACTGTGCTTTATCGACTTCAAAAAGGCTTTTGACTCGATACACAGAGCCGTGATGATGAGGATACTCAAGGCCTACGGAGTCCCTCCCAATCTACTCCGGGCCATAGGGACCATGCACACGGGTACAAGGGCCAAGGTGGTAACCCCAGACGGCAACAGTGAAGAATTTGACATCCTGGCTGGAGTGATGCAAGGGGACACCCTTGCCCCCTTCCTTTTCGTCATAGTCCTCGACTATGCGCTCAGGAAGGCCATCAATGGACGGGAGCAGGAACTTGGTCTCACAATAACCCCAAGGAGATCGAGACGACACCCCGCCATAGTCCTAACAGACCTTGACTATGCGGACGACATCAGCCTGCTCTCTGACCAGGTGGAGCAGGCACAGGAACTCCTGTGCAGAGTGGAGACGGAGTGCGCCAAGGTTGGCCTTAGGCTAAATGCCAAGAAAACCGAGGTCATAATGTATAACATCCTCCCGGATCATCCACCTCTAAGGACAACAGGAGGCTCTGCTCTAAAGGAAGTCAGTGATTTCAAGTACCTGGGCTCGTGGGTCAACTCGTCCGAGCAAGACCTTAAAGTGAGGAAGGCACTTGCGTGGAGGGCTCTGAACGGCATGACCAGTGTGTGGAAATCCAACCTCCCCCATCAAATCAAGCTCAACTTCTTTCATGCAACAGTTGAGTCTGTCCTTTTGTATAGCAGTGAATGCTGGACCTTGAAGCCCACCCTGCAGAAGTCCTTGGATGGGTGCTACACCAGAATGATGCGTGTGGTGCTCAACATCAACAGGGATGAGCATGTCACTAATGCAAACTTGTATGGGGGGGTGCTAAAGGTGAGCGATAAAGTGGCAGTCAGGAGAATGAGGCTGGCAGGTCACTGCCAGAGACACCATGAGATGCCAACCAGCAAACTTGTGCTGTGGGAACCAACACACAGATTCAGATTCAGATTCAGATTCAGATTCCTTTATTGAGCCATTTGTGTAAACACATTGGTAATTGTTGCAGCAATACAGTGTATGCATTTTTTCTTTTTTCACAGTAAAACAAACACCAACACAGACAAGAAACGAAACAGTGCAGTGGGGGATTAATCAATAAATAAAATACATATATATATATATAAAGTGAAGTGTGCAGAGATCCAGTACGGACTAGTGCAGTGCAGTCAATGTCATTTAGCCAGTGTCACTTGGGGGCAGAGGGGGGGGGGGTACCGAGGGGGGGGGGGGGGGCCTGAGGCATTGATCAGCCTGGCGGCTGAGGGGAAGAAGCTCAGTCTGTGTCGAGCTTTCACAGCCTTTGGGATCCTCAGCCTTCTCCCAGAGGGGAGCAGGGTGAAGAGGCTGTGACCGGGGTGGGATGGGTCGGCCATGATCTTTCTCGCCCTCTTCAGCGCCCTGGAGTCGTGCAGGGACCTGAGGGAGGGCAGGGGACAGCCGATCACCCTCTCCGCGGAGCGAATCACCCGCTGCAGCTTGGCAAGATCTTTTGCCGCTGCAGCAGGGAACCAGGAGATGATGGAGTGGGTGAGGATGGACTCAATGATGGCCGTGTAGAATTGGGCCATCATGGTCCTCGGCAGTTTATACTTCTTCAACTGCCGGAGGAAGAACATCCTCCCCTGGGCCTTCTTGAGCAGGCCCGTGATGTTAAGCTCCCACTTCAAATCCCGGGAGATGGTCATGCCGAGGAATCGGCATGACTCCACGGAGGTCACCTGAGTGCCTCCCAGTATGATGGGAGGGGGCAGGGCTGCTTTCTTCCTGAAATCCACTACCATCTCCACTGTCTTTTGAGCGTTGAGCTCCAGGTTGTTGCAGCTGCACCAGCTCTGCAGCCTCTCGATCTCCCTCCTGTAGGCCGACTCATCCCCCCTGGAGATGAGACCCACCAGGGTGGTGTCGTCAGCGAATTTCAGGAGTTTGACACAGGCATCGATCACAAGGACGTCCCACATTAACCTACGTGGACGTACTCAGGAGAGATGCGGGAACAGAAAGCACCGGCGAGCTAGCCAGATGCATGGAGGATCGGGATGACTGGAAGCACCGATGGAGGGCCCGTCCGAGGACGACCTAAATAGTGTAGGTTAGTTTATTAGGACAAGTGCATGACAGTACTGTTAGTTAGGGTTAGATATTTTTTTTCTTTTTTTAATTCAGATAATGGTTGAAGAATGGGTCTTTAGTCGACGGCGAAAGATTGGACGTGTTTCGGCTGTCCTAACTGGGGTGGGTAGTTCATTCCACCATTGTGGGGCAAGGACTGAGAATAGGCGACTTCTCTTTGATGACCCTCCCGGAGCTTGGATAGGAGTAGGTCTGAGGCAGCCAGAAGATACAGAGCGTAGGGGTCTTGAGGGTGTGTAGTTAGAGACCATTGACCGGAGGTAGGCCGGAGCGGTTCCCTTTGCCGCACGGTATGCTAGGTCGAGGGCCTTGAAGCGGATTCGTGCAGCAATGGGGAGCCAGAAGTGGGGTGACATGGGCAGACTTCGGTAGGTTTGAGATCAGGCGGGCCGCTGCGTTCTGAATGAGTTGAAGAGGCTTAGTGGCAGTGGCCGGGAGGCGTCTATGCCTGCTACAACTCTGTTCGGTTTCCGCGTTGCCGTTTTGCGCTCTGATTGGCCGAGCGCGCACATGCGCATGAGCCGCGCCGCGGCCCTCAGCCGTGCTGCGATAAGGCTTTCGCCAGCGGGGAGAGGGCCGCCGCGAGCGGCATCGCTGCGCTCATCAACGACCCTCCGTGCTCCGGCTTTCGACAGCGGAGAGAGTATTATGGGGCTTATGCCGCGAAGCAGTAACACAACAGTGAACACATAGTTAAGTACGACTGACAGATGCATTGCAACTATGTGTTACTGCTTCGCGGCATAAGCCCCATAATACTCTCCCCGCTGTTGAAAGCCGGAGCACGCGCCCCTCTCCCCGCTGGCGAAAGCCTTATCGCAGCACGGCTCGGCAAAACGGCAACGCGGAAACCGAACAGCGTTGTAGAAGGCATAGACGCGGCCGGGAGGCCAGCGAGCAGTGCGTTGCAGTAGTCAAGGCGGGAGATGACTGTTGATTGGACGAGGAGTTGGGTGGCTTCTTTTGTCAGGAAGGGGCGGATCCTTCTGACGTTGCTCAGGAGGAATCGGCAGGTTCTGGTTGTCGCTGCGATGTGAGCAGAGAAGTTCAACTGGTCGTCGAGGACAACACCAAGGTTCTTGGCGGTCGGGGACGCGGTCACAGCTGCATTCTCGACTGTGATGGAAAGGTCGGTCAGGTGGGAGGATTTGGCCGGCAGGTGGAGCAATTCTGTTTAGCTTAGGTTCAGTTTAAGGTGGTTGGTCGTCATCCAGGCGGAGATGTCGGACAGACAGTAGTACCATGTAGTGCCATGTATACCATGTAGTACCCTGTAGTACCATGTAGGATCCTGTAGTACCATGTAGTACCATGTAGTACCCTGTAGTAACATGTATACCATGTAGTACCATGTAGGACCCTGTAGTACCATGTAGTACCATGTAGTGCCATGTAGTACCATGTAGTACCCTGTAGTACCCTGTAGTACCATGTAGTACCCTGTAGTGCCATGTATACCATGTAGTACCCTGTAGTACCATGTAGGACCCTGTAGTACCATGTAGTACCATGTAGTGCCATGTAGTACCATGTAGTACCCTGTAGTACCCTGTAGTACCATGTAGTACCCTGTAGTGGCATGTATACCATGTAGTACCCTGTAGTACCATGTAGGACCCTGTAGTACCATGTAGTACCATGTAGTACCCTGTAGTGCCATGTATACCATGTAGTACCCTGTAGTACCATGTAGGACCCTGTAGTACCCTGTAGTACCATGTAGTACCCTGTAGTACCCTGTAGTACCCTGTAGTACCCTGTAGTGCCATGTATACCATGTAGTACCCTATAGTACCATGTAGGACCCTGTAGTACCATGTAGTACCCTGTAGTGCCATGTATACCATGTAGTACCCTGTAGTACCATGTAGTACCCTGTAATGCCATGTAGTACCCTGTAGTACCATGTAGTGCCCTGTAGTATCCTGTAGTGCCATCTAGTGCCATGTAGTACCATGTAGTACCATGTAGTACCATGTAGTGCCATGTAGTACCATATAGTACCATGTAGTACCATGTAGTACCATGTAGTGCCATGTATACCATGTAGTACCCTGTAGTACCATGTAGGACCCTGTAGTACCATGTAGTACCATGTAGTACCCTGTAGTACCATGTAGTGCCATGTAGTACAGGGATTAAAGCAAAAAAAATCTCCTGACTGAACTTTTTTTCAGGCCAAGTCATATTCTTATTTTAACCTCCACTGTATTTCTTTTTAATAGCATTGGCGTTTTAAGGGAGCCTACTTGTTTCGGTTTCGTCGATAATCCAATGTACAGTTACACCCCCCCCCCCCCCGCCTACCCAACCCCCCCCCCCCCAACCACCTCCAATGTACAGTCCCCCCCCCCCTCCACCCAACCTACCCAACCTCCTCCAATGTACAGTTTCTTCGTCAAATGTATATACACTCTTTTTTAGACTCTTATTGTATCACAAACAATACTGTATTTGTAAATCTGGTATGTCATAAATGTATAGATGTAGCAGTACTGTCTATCTGTATGTCAAGTATGTCATATATGTTATGATGAATTGAAAATGGGGGACCCTGATGTAAACAAGTGGAAAGTCTTTCTCTGGTCTGCATCCCCTTAACAATTGTGTGTATTGAGCTGTACTGTATTGTACCCATTCTGCAATCTGCTATAACAATCAATCAATATTTAACAGATTGCAGAATGGGTACAATACAGTACGGCTCAATACACACAATTGTTAAGGGGATGCAGACCAGAGAAAGACGTTTGTCTTGTTTACATCAGGGTCCCCCATTTTCAATTCATAATGACATTTATGTGAGGTTCTCCTCTCCCTGGACCTTTAATTCCTGTTCCCTGTACTTTAATTCCCTGTCTCCTCACTTCACTAGCCCCCACCCTCGCGTTCGTTTGCTCTTCAGCAGCCACACCCTTGGACTACCTGTCATTATGTGTTTGATTGGTCTGGTGCCGAACACACACTTCTAGTTTCAAGTATCAATTACCTTCACGCACCTGACGTGTATTCTAATTAGTTCCCCTTTGGGCTTTAAGTACCTCGCTCTTCCCCTCTGGCCTTGTCGGGTCGTTCCGTATCATATCTCTATCACCAAGACTCCTTCGGGAGGTTCTCTGTCTAAAGGCTCCTACGGGAGTTTCGGTTTCTGTCTGTTATGCTGTTTTCATCTCCGGCGTGAGATGCGCTCAAGCCTTCGCCTCCTGTCGCCGTTTGCCTGGAAGGAGACACTGGACTGCGCTCTCTAAACTTCCACGGGAGGTATTCCAGTGTTCCACTTCAGACCTCCGCGCAGCAGACGTCCAGACGCGCATCCAGACCTCCGCGCAGCAGACGCCCAGACGCGCATCCAGACCTCCGCGCAGCAGACGCGCTCTTCACTCCAGACGCGCATCCAGACGCGCATCCAGACCTCCGCGCAGCAGACGCGCTCTTCACTCCAGACGCGCATCCAGACCTCCGCGCAGCAGACGCGCTCTTCACTCCAGACGCGCATCCAGACGCGCATCCAGACCTCCGCGCAGCAGACGCGCTCTTCACTCCAGACGCGCATCCTGACGCGCATCCAGACCTCCGAGCCAGACGCGCTCTCCGTACCGGCGCGTACTCCAAACAGCCGCGCACCACTCAGTATTCCGCTTGGACAACCCGTTCCCCGTAGCGACGCGCTCGCCCTGTTTGATCCTGCTCTCTTTACGCACAGCGCCTGGGTGAGTTTTGCAAGACTGTCTTTTGACCCTATCATTTTTCGTGTGTGTTAAACACTGAAGAGATCCTGCTTTTGTTCAGACTGTCACTCACCCTGTGCCTGCTTTTTGGATTGTTCATTTGGGATAATATTTGCTTGAACTTTGCTCACTGTGTGATTTCACACCGAAGATATTTTCACCTGGATTATTATTGGGACATCGCTTACTGTGTGTATTCACACCGAAGATATTATCACTTGGATTATAATTGGGACTTCGCTCACTGTGTGTATTTGCACCGAAGATTCTATCACGTGGATTGTTGTTGGGACATTACTCGCAGTGTGTATTTACACCGAAGATTCAGTCACTTGGATTACTCTGTTTTGGGACAAGTCACTTCTCCTGTCACCTGCTCTGTTCCCAACTGTACTCTGAGCTAACCCGCTCTCTCTCTCCCTCTCTGTCCCGTTTCCACCTCGGAGAGCTGCCGAGAGGATTCTGCAGAGCGGCTCTGACGTCACTGTCAGATTCCTCAGACGAACCTTCCCGGGAGAAGCTGCAGAGCAGCAACATTCTTCTAATGCTTGTATCCCAGTCTTTGTCTGTTTCCCCACCCTAGTCATCCTAGTCCTCCCTGTCTAGTCCTCCTAGTCCTCCCTGTCCCCAGCCCGCCTCCGCGGGCCTCTGTCCCTGTTTCCCCACTCTAGTCCTCCTAGTCCTCCCTGTCCCCAGCCCGCCTCCGCGGGCCTCTGTCCCTGTTTCCCCACTCTAGTCCTCCTAGTCCTCCCTGTCCCCAGCCCGCCTCCGGGGGCCTCTGTCCCTGTTTCCCCTCTCTAGTCTTCCTAGTCCTCCCTGTCCAGTCCTCCTAGTCCTCCTAGTCATCCCTGTCCAGTCCTCCTAGTCCTCCCAGTTCCTGCCCTTGTCCCTTGCCCTGTCCTGTTTCCCTTAGCCTTCCCCTTAGCCAGCTCGCCTCTTAAAGGCACTGTGCTTTTTTCCCATTTCTTGTTTTCCAGTAATTTGTGTTCTCCCTTAAAGGGACAGTGCCGTTTTCTGTGTGTTTCAATAAATGCCCAGTTCTTGGCTTACTCTCATACCTGTCTTGTGTTGTGCGATTGGGGTCGGTTACAAACCATAACAATTTATGACATACACAACATGTATGGCATAGGGACATACATGACATACTACAGGACAGGTATATAGTAATGTTACATTTGTGACATATACGATATGCAAATATACAGTACTGTTACTCATAGATCCTAACAGAGATTATATACATTATGATGGGGAGGAGACTGTACATTAGGGTGGGTGGGAGAAAAAAGATACATACGGTGGGGAGAGAATATACAGTGGGGAGGAGACCGTCTACAGATACACCTGTGTGATGTTGCTACGGAGTTAAACGAATAAAGGATACTCACAACCACAGCAGAGGACTCACATATTTGTACTGTGAAGTAACACAACAATGACAAATGTGTTGTTTCTGTTTTTCTTTTTGACATAGTTGCGGAACAAGTTAACAACTCACCACCGTCTACAGCCCCCGCATCATACTGTAGCCTAGCCAGTCTCTTGAAACACTGCTATCTTCAAACTTCCATTCCTCTCGAAACTTTCTTTTGTTGGGTGGTGCCGCTCATCCTTTTCGTCTGAGAACACTGCATGTGTTTTCTTTTTAGTGGCCGGCTTACTCCTTCCATTATCGTTATTATGCTGACGTTAGCTAATAACTATGTGTTGGGGATAATGGTTCCGCACGGACCATATTGTTTGTTACATTGCTGTCGGCAAACTCGCTCAGTGTCAACATAGTGTTGACATTGAGTTGATGTTAGCTGCTAGCTGGCTACCCAAATCCACAACAGCCAGGCAGCCAACCGTACAGTCTCAGCCAATCACATCAATTTGTACAGTTAGTTAGCTCCACTCCATTGCGAAATAAAAGTTAGCCAGCCAGGACAGTGCGTATTAGCAAGCTACAGTTGCTAGTTAGCTAACCGTTAGCCACCCGAAGATCGGTAGCTAGCTAACGTTAGCCACAGCTTCAAAACGAATTTCAATTATGTTATGAGCTATCAGCTAGCCAGCTAGATAACGTTAGAGAACGCCTCGTGTAGTAAACTAAAGTGAATAGTTTACTGGGCCATTGTTTAATGCTTCAGTGGTGTTAAAAGAGAACCTGCACGCTTGCTATCTCCGGTGCAAATGATACGAGTCTGTGACAAGACAGGTCTGTGAGGGGGAGGGCACTGTGAGCAGCGTGTGTGCGTCAAGCTCACGTTTGATTGGTTAGAATGGTCAAAATGCCCTACGCATCTACAAATCATAATACCAGGTAGCCAATTCCGTCAGACTCCAAATCAAATTGACGGAAAAAAAAATTAAAAAGACTGAAATCCGTCTGGAGACGGAACGCTTTAATGCATGCATGTAGTACCATGTAGTACCCTGTAGTACCCTGTAGTACCATGTAGTACCCTGTAGTGCCATGTAGGACCCTGTAGTACCATGTAGTACCATGTAGTGCCATGTAGTACCATGTAGTACCCTGTAGTACCATGTAGTACCCTGTAGTGCCATGTATACCATGTGGTACCCTGTGGTACCCTGTGGTACCATGTGGTACCATGTGGTACCATGTGGTACCATGTGGTACCCTGTGGTACCCTGTAGTACCCTATAGTATCCTGTTGTACCCTGTAGTATCATGTAGTGCCATGTATTGCCATGTAGTACCCTGTAGTACCCTGTAGTACCATGTAGTACCAGGTAGTACCATGTAGTGCCATGTATACCATGTAGTACCCTGTAGTACCATGTAGGACCCTGTAGTACCATATAGTACCATGTAGTACCCTGTAGTACCATGTAGTGCCATGTAGTACCATGTAGTACCCTGTAGTACCCTGTAGTACCATGTAGTACCCTGTAGTGCCATGTAGGACCCTGTAGTACCATGTAGTACCATGTAGTGCCATGTAGTACCATGTAGTACCCTGTAGTACCATGTAGTACCCTGTAGTGCCATGTATACCATGTAGTACCCTGTAGTACCATGTAGTACCATGTAGTACCATGTGGTACCATGTAGTACCATGTAGTACCATGTAGTACCATGTGGTACCATGTAGTACCATGTGGTACCATGTGGTACCCTGTGGTACCCTGTAGTACCCTGTAGTACCCTATAGTATCCTGTTGTACCCTGTAGTATCATGTAGTGTGATGTAGTGCCATGTAGTACCCTGTAGTACCATGTAGTACCATGTGGGTACAGTACAGTACAGCTCAATACACACAATTGTTAAGGGGATGCAGACCAGAGAAAGACTTCCGTCTTGTTTACATCAGGGTCCCCCATTTTCAATTCATCATAAATGTACAGTTCCCTCCCCCTTGTATATATTTACTGTATGTCACAAATGTAACATTACTGCATTGAGGTCTTTCTCTGGTCTGCATCCCCTTAACAATTGTGTGTATTGAGCTGTACTGTACTGTACCCATTCTGCAATCTGTTAATAAAGTATTCAATCAATCAATCAATCAATCAATCAATCAATACTCCAATTCAGCCATTGGCAATTCAGCCATTGGGTGGGTGGCGCTGCCGAGCGGGCCTGTGACGGTCTTGTGACCCAAATCAGCCATTGGGAGAGAGGGGCCTGAAAGCGTGGGGTCTGAGAGTGTGGGGTCTGAGAGTGTGGCAGTGGGAGGAGCCCAGTATGGTCTGCCGGGCTGCATGAATATTTTAGGCAACCAACTTGTGTTTAGCGTTTCTCTGATTGGCCACTACGCCCATGTGACCGCGGCAGCGCGAGAGAGCTGCAGCGCGGAAATAGGCTGTCTATTGCCATTCTCTAAGACAAACTCTAACCTTAACCAGCTCCGAAACAGCGCCTAACCTTAACCCTTCTAACCTTAACCAACTCCGAAACAATGCCTAACCTTAACCTTAACCAACTCCGAAAGAATATTGCCATTCTCTAAGACAAACTCTAACCTTAACCAGCTCCGAAACAGCGCCTAACCTTAACCCTTCTAACCTTAACCAACTCCGAAACAATGCCTAACCTTAACCTTAACCTTAACCAACTCTGAAAGAATATTGCCATTCTCTAAGACAAACAATGCCTAACCTTAACCCTTCTAACCTTAACCAACTCCGAAACAATGCTTAAACTTAACATGCCTAAACTTAACTGGCGAAAGAATGCATGTTAAAAAAAGAAAAAAAAAATTGAAGGGAATCGAACCAGTTGAGCTAGTTGTCGATGTTAAAAGAGGGGGGATTACTGCTGCATAATGCTGCCGCGGGGGCGTGGCTAGACGCAAGTTGGGCGTGGCTAGACACAAGTTGGTTGCCTTTAATATTTAGGCTGCCGGGCTGCAGCTGGATGCTCCTCGCAATAGTAGCAGTATTAGTAGTAGTAGCAGCAGTAGTAGTAGTAGTAGTAGTAGTAGTGGCGGTGGTGGTACCGCACTTACCTCTGGCAGAGAGTTTCTTGGTATTAATAATCTTGGCTGCATACTCTTGCGCCGACACTACTTTGACACATCGGCGTACAATCGAAAAGGCGCCCCTGGGAATCAACACAAAAAAGAACACCAACAAATAGTAAGTTAAAATCTGCAATAATCATCTTCTGACCACTAGAGGGCAGCAAGGAGACATAAACAAACACATGGCCCATGGCTGCTTTATCTCTTCCAATTGTGATCATAGTGAATGCATTGGAAAGTCTTCAACTTCAGCTGGCAGAATCCTTACCAGAACCAGAAAATGTTATCATATAATGCACTATTCAATATATGTATTGCATATATGTTTTAATATCCTATATGTATTGAACATGTGTTTTAACCCCTTAACCCTTGAGTCACCCTTGTCGCAGTTCTGGTCAAATGGGTTAGGGTTTTCTTCACATGTGCTTGTGGATAGCGTTCGCTATATTTTATGTATATGCCAAAAAAGTAGCTACGTTTTTTGGCGAATTTTCTGAAAATATGGCTAGGGTAATAGCTATGTGTGTTCTTTTTTATTTTATTTAAATTTTTTTAATTATCTTTTTTCCGTTTTTCTCCCCCCCCCCAATGTTAGTCGTTATGCCAATTCCCAATACCCTTCCTGGTCGTTGTGCACTCTACCCCCTACCGTCGGTCCGGGAGGGCGGAGACTATCACATGCTTCCTCCGATACATGTGTACCCAGCCCACCGCTTCTTTTCACCTGGCAGCGCGGACTCTCACTGGGAGAGTGTAACATGTGGAAGGTCACACTACCTCTCCTAGATCTTTCCCTTGCTGTGCAGGCGCCCCGACCGAACTGTAGGAGTCGCTGTTTACAACGACCAGGACCCACCCTCGCCGGGTTTCCCACCCGCTAACACTGCCAATTGTGTTAGTATGGATGGTCGCCAACCCGGAAGCACCACAGCTGGATTCGATCCCACTGTCTTTGTGGTGGTAGACAGACGCTTGGTCCGCTGCGCTACCCGGCCGCCCGGACATATTATGTTTTAATAGCCTATATGCATTGAACATAAATTGTGTTTTAATAGCCTATATGGATTAACGAGTGGTCCGGTATGAGATTGACATCACGCCATTAATCCATCTCTAAAGAATTTATGAATTAATGTTGCGTTTTCTTTTTTAAATATAGCCAAGAGTAAAGACGCTAACCCTGTCAAAACAGCAGTCAAAGTGTATATTTTCAGCACTACGTTTGTTTACCAATGATTTTAAGTGTTATGGCTGAAATATGAGTTCATAGAAATCTCAGCCCACTAACTTCAGTGTAGTCTTTTGAGAGAAGAGACCAAGTGCTTACGATGGGCTTTCGAATAAAAAAAAAACTCCACTTCCCAGCTCATGCCAGTACCAATCAAAATCAAGTTTTTTTCGTTCTCTTTTTTTTCAGGATCATATCTCACGGGGCGAACAAACCTGAACGTTATTGCCATAAAATAGAAGACACTTAGTTTCTCTACCTTTCTGTGAACGTCTAGCCAAAAACGACGTTGCAATCTGATGAAAAATGGTGGAGCAATTCACATTATTAAAAAGTAACTGTACTGACATGTAAGCCCTAGCCCTATTTTCTGAAAATCCGCCTAAAAATACATACCTAAGTAAATGGAAGATTACTCCACTTCTACAAGGTCCATTTGCATGTTCTTGGTATCTAGGGACATCTATGGATCTCAGGGAATGTATTCCAAGTGTCAGGAATATTGTGTCTGTTACTAGGCTTGAGTAAATTGTAATGAACCAAAGGAGAATTCTTTTTTCATCTTTGATGGTGAATAACACCATACTAAAATTCAGATCAGATTCAGATTCAGATTCCTTTATTGTCACTTATTTCAGTACTTTACAGCAAGAAGAATGAAAATCTATTTATTGTGGTCCACCGACTATAGCAGCTTCCAATAATAAAATATTGCACATTAACATCAATAATAAACCAAATATATAAAATATTAAAAACCAATAATAAAATACAATAGATTTAGCATAGAATAAAATAAGATGACTAAAACAAGATTACTATATACAGTTCTAAAATTGTGCAGTGCAATACAATACATTTAGCATAGAATAAAATAAGATGACTAAAATAAAGATTACTATATACAGTTCTAAAAAGTGTGCATTGCAGATCAGTATGTAGATATTATACTATGAAATTGAATAACAAAATGGCTATGTACAGTTCCAAAATAAATGTGGTGTGATGTGCAATGAGCAAGGTGCAAATTTTAGCAGTGTGTAAATAAAGTTTTTTATCATCAGCAGCATTGTTCTCAAGTGTAGTCCAGGGGGTGGGGGGTATTAGGGGGGCGTCAATGGGCTCTGTTGACGAGTCTGATGGCTTGGGGGAAAAAACTGTTCTTCAGCCGGTTGGTTCTGGCTGTGTGGCTGCGGTAGCGCTTTCCAGACCGCATCAACTGGAACGGTCCATGATTGGAGTGATTAAGGTCCTTGATAATTTTCCGGGCTTTTTTGATGCACCGGCTATGATATATTTCCTGGATGGAGGGAAGCTCACATCCACAGATTTTTTTAGCTGTCCTCACGACTCTGCTCAGCGCTCTGAGGTTGAGAAACTTGAAGCTGCTGACTCTCTCAACTGCAGCCCCGTTGATGGTGATGGGGTCCATCTTCTATCCCTCTCTTCTGTAGTCTATGACCAGCTCTTTAGTTTTTTCCACATTGAGGGAGAGGTTGGTCTCCTGGCACCGCTTTGCCAGGTTGTCAACCTCTCTCCTGTAGGCCGTTTCGTCAATCTTGGTGATTCGGCCTATCAAATATAGCAAATATAATTACCGTGTTGGAGCTGTGCGTGGCTACGCAGTCATAGGTGTACAGTGAGTAGAGGAGAGGGCTCAGGACACAGCCCTGGGGGGCTCCAGTGTTGAGAGTCAGGGGGGCGGAGGTGTGAGGGCCCATCCTCACCACATGGCGTCGATCCGACAGGAAGTCCAGGATCCAGTCACACAGACTGGTGTTGACTCCTAGTTCCCCGAGCTCAAATTTACCAGACATGAAAAATTGCCACTGAGCTCATTCACCACCTTCTTGAGATCACGTGTACAACAAATCTAAGCAAATGAATAAAGGGAAGATGATTAAACAGAAGGTTTTGTAGATACAGTACTGAATACTGCCATCCGGACACATGCAATTTGAAATATGATTTCATGATACGCTGTGCTCCAACCCCATTTCCCCCGACCCGATGCCACCGGTGATGGCCGACGGAAACAACGCCGGCAGAGGCCCGCGACCGTTGCCGCCGCCACCACCACCACTGCTGCTGGGCCTTCGTCCAAGAAGGCCAGGAGTGGAGGGAGTGCCTCGTCTGCCGCAGCCAGCCGCTCCACGCCCGGAGGTGACGGTAGGGATCAACGTGACCAGACGCCCCAGAACCGTCCCTCCGGGCGGGCTCCCCGTGGGTGCAAGCACCGTGCTGCACGCGGCAGGCACCACTAGTGACTTTCCCCTGTTTACCACTGTTCCCTTCCCTGCCCCAACATATGATTTTTGTTAACTAAATAAAAGGTCCCTCCTGGTGAGGGACTGTTTATTTGTTACAAACTGTGTTTTTATTCACTGTTATATATTGGGGATACGGTGTATAAACCCTCACCTAGCTGTGGGGTTGTGTGTTGTTTAGGAGAGTAGGACAGTTTCTTGTAAATCGTTCTGGTCGCTAGCCTGTGGCTAGCACTCGGTCGAAAGACTTTTCTTCCCTCATCATGAAGAAGTCTGTGTTCTTCTTATGGTGGTAATTTTGACATTTGTCTGAGGGGGTTGTGTGTATTCTGTTACATTGGAAACATGGCATCGAGTCCACAACTTGGTTGGAGTGTTAGCCTACAGAAGTGCTCATATATGTAGCTTGTACCGAGGTCTTGACCCTCTCTTAAACGTATGTATTTTTTCTTAAAACATGAAACACAGGTGTCGTGTTCGCACATGAGCCTACAGCCTTGTATATAAAACCCGTTCGCAGACGAGTTATCGTCTGTGGCTGGCATGCATTGGTTTAGCTTATCCTTGTGGATATATGCTTTTCATATAGCATGCTGGCTATGCGGGTATCATCGCTGCTGGTTGTTTTTCATCGTATCCGGGGTGTGGGGTCATGAGGGGGTGAACTGATAAACCCCTCCTCCCCTCTTTTCTGATTGGTCAGGGGGTTGGGCATTCTGTCCTTCGGGCTTCCTGTCGCACTGTTTGGTCAGCGCGTCACAGGGTAGGGAGAGGGGGGGGGGGGGTAGGGAGTTCCCTGGTCCCACGCCTTTTTTGGCCAGGTGGGTCACGGAATTCCCCCCGCCATAGAGAACGTCACTGGGCGCGTTTCTATTGGTTGTGAGACTTCCGTGAGTTCTTTTCAGGCTCCATGTTGTGGACCTCTGTTGTTGACAAGATGGGTTTTGCGGTGCATGTGAACTTAAACAAAAGTTTTCTGCTCTGCGCTCTGTTGCATATGTCTTGCGCTTTTGGTTACGTAGCTCAATGTTACATATATCTTTTCAAATTGTTACTCACGTGGGAAGTCTCTCTGGGGGTTCCCTGTCTCCTCTCTTTTATACAGAGCAGGTATAAAAGGTTTTTCCCTCAGACGCGTCATATGGGACCCATATCCGTGTCTTTGGCCGGCTTCCTGCCGCTCTCCCAGGCAGCTTGGAGGGAACGTTATCTGGCAGACATCGGTGACACAAACAAGGCAACATGGCTGAGTCGGGCCCAGCCAAAGAGGACACATGGAGTGTGGTGGCTGGGCGCAACTTGACAAATGAAGCAATCCTCCCTGTCTTCATTATGGAGAGGGAAATCCTAAGAAGAGATGAGTCCATCAAGAAACCAGTGAGAGAAGGAGAGATCTACCACTGCCTCATACAGGAGGTCCACCCAAATCATCTCAGGTCAGTGCAAAGAGTTGGAGCACTCTGGCGTATCTACCTGCGTGATAAAGAAGCAAGAGCCAAACTCCTTATGAGAGGAATCGTGGTTCGTGAAATACATATTGACCTGAAAGATGACAACCCTTTTAGCCTTAAATCACGCATTGGCTAATCAGAATGCAGTTCAGATCAACATTAAAGAGCTACCTGAATCTGCTGATGATAGCATTGTGACTGAGTTTTTGAGTCAAAGAGGGTGTAAGATGGTGGGCAATGTCATGAAACGAATGATTCGATACAACAACCAGCTGACAAACTGTTCCAATGGAGACCGGATGGTCTACATAGAAGCCATGCCCTCCAAGAACATTCCTCGTCTGTGAAGATGGGTACACACTGGGTTAAGGTCTTCTACTATGGACAGATAAACATACAACAGCATGGCAAGCCGACACATGACAGTGAACGTAACCCAAAATACAGTCCAGCCACTGAAGAGTCGATTAGAGTCATTGAGGAGACCTACAACAAGTATGTGGAAAAACCTCCCCCCTCTGAAGATGTGACAGAGCCAATCGAGAGTGAGGAAGGGGAGTCTGAGATGGAGGAGGTGAAGGAGATGGAGGAGGTGACTGCATCTCAAACCATGGAGGGGAAAGGAGATGAGGTCCCTACTGTAGCTACAAACGTGACCAAGAAGAAAAACAAACCGAAGAATAAGAAAAAGAAGGAGACCAAGAGAGTCAGGACAAAACTGTCAAAGAGAACACCAGCACAACCAGTCAACGACCCAACTCTTCTGGAAGTAAGACAGAAGTTGACCCATCATCAATTCGATCTTATTTCCAATCTGCAAAGGCCATAAGCGCGAAGCGACAGAGGGAAATTGGATCACTAAGCTCAGAATCTGGGACCAGCCCACCAGTAAAGAAGCGGGCTGATGACCAGGAAGATATTCAACAGCCACCTGGCCAACAACAAAGCCTCCAAGTCTCAACCAAAGCAGGTGCCATGCCAGAGATGGCCAGCAGGCCACCAGCAGGTGAACATGGTGTGACAGGAGGGGCGCTCAGTAAGCCCCAGGCGACATCAGAGGAACAGAGTGCCCACCCAGTCAACTCTGGGGGTCCCTGCCCCTGATCAAGTGGGCCTTCCACAGGGTTCAAGACCGAAGAGTGATCATCCATCCTAGAAGACATGTTACATTCACTATTTTTATCTATTATCACTTATCACATTAACCATTTATTATGGATGCCATAGTCAACCTGCCGAAAGGCCTAGTCCTTGCTCACATTAATATATGTAGCCTGAGGAACAAAATTCATGACCTTGCTCTATTCTTGGAGTCAAATAAGGTTGATATTCTAGCAGTTTCCGAAACTCATCTGGACAGCTCCTTCGAAGATTCTGAGGTTGAGATTTATGGTTTCACAATTTACAGACATGATAGAAACAGGTTTGGTGGTGGTGTGGCAATTTTTATTCGTGAACATTTCCCTGTGAAACTTAGGCAGGATTTAATGATAAATGATATTGAAGCTATATGGCTAAAGTGCAACTCCCACACCTGAAACCTATACTTATTGGCTGCTGTTATAGGGCGCCCAGTGCCAATATACAGTATTTAAGTAACTTGTGTGACATGTTGGACAAGGCCACAGAGGAAAATAGAGAGTTGTACTGTCTTGGTGATTTTAATATTGATTGGCTTTCTGAAAACTGTCCTCTGAAGAACAGGCTCAAAACCATAACTGACACCTGTTGATTATTGCAATAAATCTTCCAACCAACGAGAATTGCCATGAATAATTTTGGGGTTAAAACTTCTAAATGTATTGATCACATTTACACTAATACTCCCGATCTGTGCTCTTCACCCGTTTCAGTCCCAGTTGGCTTCAGTGACCATCATTTAGTTGCTGTCTCCAGGAGAACTAAGCTACCTAGGGTCTGTCCCAAAATTATAATTTCTAGAGCATATAAGAAATTTAATGAAGATGTTTTTCTTGAAGATCTTAAGAATATTGAATGGGCTGATGTATGCACCATTGACGATCCTGAGATCTCTTTGAATTTATTTATGGAGCATTTTATGAAAATTGTGAACATTCATGCACCATTAAAGGGGTTATGCACTGCTATTCCTAGCACTATTTGGGCAACTTTACACACTTCCTGTGAGTCTATGTAACACATCTGTAATTTTTATTCCAAAAATAATCATTGTTTTATATTTCTAATCTTGTACTCAAAACCAGCATTTTTCAGCCTCATGAAAGCAGGCTATTATTGGCTTGGCTCCAACCATACTAGCAGAATGCTTTGAGTGACAGCCACCCACCAAATAGCTCCGCCCATCTCCCCGTCAGAGATTAGGTTTCAGGTTACATACAAATATGGTATGTCATAAATATAGAGATGTAGCAGTACTGTCTATCTATATATATGTTACCACTATTTGTAAAAGCCACAACCACGTTACCATATTTGTAATAATGTAAATCATTGTGTCGTTGTACATATTGTGTATACACCGTTAGAAGCTAACATAGCTTAGCTTGGTAGCTATTGTGCTAACAACATATCCCGACGTCCGGCTCGCTGGCCGGCATGCACGCCCGACACAAAATGGTTCTCTCCTCTCTGTACACCCCCGTCCCCACGGGTACCCTGCCGGGGAGCCCATGGACGCGACAACGGCGGCAGCCGTAGGGTGCTCGAGCCCGCCGTAACGCTAGTGGTACACAATAGCTATGAGCTAACTAACGCTACGGCCGCCGCTGTTGTCGCGTCCACAAGCTCCCCGGCAGGACACCCGCGAGAACGGGGGCACACAAGGAGGAGAGAACCACCCCAAATCGAGCACTCATGCCGGCCGACAAGCCGGACACCGCGGTTGTTGTTAGCACAATAGTAGCCCACTGTGATGCACCGAGTGGGCCACCATTGATCAACATGCAGCGATGTGTAGCTTGCATGATGCGTGTGCAGTGCTTTGCCACACAGGTCTGAGAAGAGGACCTGCACATGATAGCAACCGGGAGCGTCGCGGAGCATTCAGCCTGCTGGCTACCTAGATCCACTTCAACCAGCCGAGCGTCGGGAGCTCCAGCAGCTTGTCGATGTGCTAATAGCCTGGAGCCAGCTACCGTTAGCTTGCAGAGGCTATTAGCACACCGACAAGCTGTGTAGCCAGCAGGCTGAATGCTCCGCGACGCTGGTTGAAGTGGATCTAGGTAGCCAGCAGGCTGAATGCTCAACGACGCTCCCGGTTGCTAACGCCGGCCCCGGCTGGTGCTAAGTAGCTAGCGATCGCTCCCGAGTCCCGAGAGCTAACGCCGGTCTGTCTGTCGAAGACCGAGGGAACCGCATCAGGCTTCAGCTGATTAGTGATCTTCTGGACAAGCCTTCCACCCTGCAGGTAGCAAGAATGGAGGCGGGCATTACTAAAACCACAGAGCCAATCACATCACCGTGCGCTATAAACAGCGCCCTGTGACGTGCACCAGGTCGTCAAATCAACATGACCTGATTTACTAGAGGCAAAGAGGGGATGGGCTGTAGCTGAGGAATTCGCCAATATAGTATTTAGGCCCAAAAACACATTTATACGAACTCCTATTACTATAATACAATGCTAGAGACTGAAAAATGACATTTATAATGCATAGCACCTTTAAGGAAATTCACGGCTAAAGCAAAATGTGCGCCATGGATAGATATAGTACTGAAGAACTTGATGGCTCAAAGGGACAAGGCCAAAAAGGTTGCTGCTCTTTCTGGATCTTCTGTTGACAGAAAACTTTATTGTACGTTAAGAAATCAGGTAACCAAAATGAATAAAATAAATAAAAGAACCTACTATCAAAAGAGAATTTCTGAAAGCGGTAACGACAGTAAAAAATTATGGAATGTAATGAAGGAAATCATGGGTAAAAAGATGACCTCCATTTCTTTTGTAGAATCAGATGGAGTCTACTTGACTAAGCCACTTCAGATCGCAAATTATTTTAATGATTATTTTGTCAACAAGGTCTCTAAACTTAGAGAGAATATGGACAGTACTGTCAATTCTAACTCTGATGTGCTTATAAAAAAGCACATCATGAATAATAAGATGTGCACTTTTGAATTCCACCAGATTTATGCTGGAATGGTTGAAAGGTTGTTGAGCTCTCTACCTGTTGGCGGGCCTGTTGGTACTGACCTCCTTGACAGCAAGTTGTTAAGAATATCTGCGGCATATGTTTCGAAACCAATCTGTCATATTTTTAATAGATGTTTGATTAGTGGCGTGTGTCCAAAATTGTGGAAGGAGGGAAAGATCATCCCACTACCGAAAGACACAAAAGCAACTTTCTGTGGTCCCAATAGCAGGCCTATCAGCATTTTGCCAGTACATAGCAAACTGTTGGAAAAAATTGTGTATGAGCAAATACAAGTCTATTTATCTGCTAATGGTTTAACTACTTTATTCCAACATGCGTATAGGCCTGGTCATTCCACCTGTACCGCCATCACTCAAATGTCTGATAGTTGGCTCACCTTTATGGACAACTCAAAGCTCATTGGTACTGTATTACTTGATTTTAGCGCAGCCTTCGATGTAATCGACCACGACATTTTAACGTCTAAACTTGTGTGCTATGGTTTTAAATCCTCTGCAATCCAATGGGTTAGGAGTTATCTGTCGGCCAGGTCGCAGAGAGTTTATTTTAATGGGGCTCTATCGAGCAGTAGGGCCCTGGACTGCGGGGTCCCGCAAGGAAGTTGCCTAGGACCCCTCTTATTCTCAATTTTTACAAATGACATGCCGTTTGCAATTGGTAGAGCTAATTTGACAATGTATGCCGACGATTCCACTATTTATTATGCGGCTGCAACATGTACAGAGCTTAGTCAGGTTCTGTCTAGTGAGCTGAGCATTATATATAACTGGATAAAATCAAATAAACTTATACTTAATTTATCAAAAACAAAGTGCATAATATTCTGCTCTAATTATAGACTATCACACAATCCAAAATTTAATTTACAGATTGAGAACCATTGGACAGGTAAAGACTGTGAAGCTTTTACGACTCTGGCTTGATGGTGCAATGGTGCATTGTCTTGTTCCGATCACATCAACAAGGTGGTTGCCAAAATGGGCAGAGCGATTGCAGTCACACGGAAGTGCTCACCTTATCTCACATCAGTGCTGTTTCGTCAAGTTGTGTGATCTATGGTTTTATGTCATTTAGACTACAACTCTGTAGTATGGTCATCTGCATCCAATGGTCTACTCAGAAAACTACAAGTAGCTCAAAACAAGGCAGCTAGACTGGTCCTAGGCTGCTCACCTAGGGCTAGTGTAGTTGACATGCATGCATGTCTCTCATGGCTCAGTGTTAAGGTAAGATTATCTGCTAACTTAATTACATATTTTCAGAGTTACTCAAACTCAAACTCCAAAGTTCCTGTATAATTGCATTGTGTACATCGCAAGTACTCACACACATTCAACCAGAGGGGCAAGAGGTGGATTGATTAATTTACCTCTACCTAAGTCTAATTTTATGAAAAGGGCAGTATTTTATAGGGCGATAGTATCATGGAACTGTCTTCCCAGCGATGTTAGGAACATCAAAGAAAAGGCTAGTTTTAAAAGAAATCTTAAACACTATTTACACTTGCAAACACAATAACATTTTGTATTCAGCACAGCTGGAATACATGCACACCCTGATAAATAGTTTTATTTTGGTATAACTGAATTTTATCTCTTGTTTTTTAATCTCCTGTTTTATGTATTTTTTTTCTATGATACACGTTTTTACTCTATTCTATGATTAATTGTCTTTGTGATATATGCTAGGTGTATGTTATCTTGTGTATGTATCTTGTTGGACCCCAGGAAGAATAGCTGCCGCTAAGGTGTCAGCTAATGGGGATCCGTTTAAATAAATAAATAAAATAAAATAAAATAAAATAAAATAAAATAAAATAAAATAAAATAAAATAAAATAAAATAAAATAAAATAAAATAAAATAAAATAAAATAAAATAAAATAAAATAAAATAAAATAAAATAAAATAAAATAAAATAAAATAAAATAAATAAATAAATAAATAAATAAATAAATAAATAAATAAATAAATAAATAAATAAATAAATAAATACATAAATACATAAATACATAAATACATAAATAAATAAATAAATAAATAAATAAAGCACATCATGAATAATAAGATGTGCACTTTTGAATTCCACCAGATTTATGCTGGAATGGTTGAAAGGTTGTTGAGCTCTCTACCTGTTGGCGGGCCTGTTGGTACTGACCTCCTTGACAGCAAGTTGTTAAGAATATCTGCGGCATATGTTTCGAAACCAATCTGTCATATTTTTAATAGATGTTTGATTAGTGGCGTGTGTCCAAAATTGTGGAAGGAGGGAAAGATCATCCCACTACCGAAAGACACAAAAGCAACTTTCTGTGGTCCCAATAGCAGGCCTATCAGCATTTTGCCAGTACATAGCAAACTGTTGGAAAAAATTGTGTATGAGCAAATACAAGTCTATTTATCTGCTAATGGTTTAACTACTTTATTCCAACATGCGTATAGGCCTGGTCATTCCACCTGTACCGCCATCACTCAAATGTCTGATAGTTGGCTCACCTTTATGGACAACTCAAAGCTCATTGGTACTGTATTACTTGATTTTAGCGCAGCCTTCGATGTAACCCAGCCACCTATTAGCCATGCGATTAAGAATTAATGCAACATTTGCAGATATAACTACCATTAGAGCACAACAAGTACTTGTAACAGATCCGGTAAAAATAAACGATACATTCAAAGTATTCTACTCCGATTTATATAAATCAGAAATGACCTTCGATCAAAACAAAATGGACACATTTCTTAATCAAATTATTCTCCCTAAACTTTCAGAGGATGACGCTAAACAGTTAGAAATACCGATCACACTAGAGGAACTCAAGATGGCCATAACCGCAATGAAAAGTGGTAAGGCTCCAGGAAGAGACGGTTTCCCATCAGAAATGTACCTTTCTTGTTGGGACATAATTGGCCCCTTATTACTAAATATGATCTTATACTCAGTCAAAGAGGGGAACTTCCATAAAACCGACAATATTGCACTCATAACAGTCCTCCTTAAAAAAGACAAAGACCCCAACGAGAGCGGTAGTTATAGACCTGTAAGCCTCCTCGGAACAGATATCAAACTGTACTCTAAGGTATTAGCCATCAGATTACAAAAGCATATGACGTCTTTAGTTCACCCGGACCAAACTGGCTTCATAGGAGGCCGCCTGATCACTGAGAACATAAGACGTATACTGCACGTACTTGATGCCGACAAAGAGGATACCATACCTAAGGCGATACTGTCCCTGGATGCTATGAAGGCCTTTGACAGGCTGGAATGGTCGTATCTGTGGGCAGTGCTAGAAAGGATGGGGTTAGGAAAAGGATTCATCGATATGATTAAAGTATTATACAAAGACCCATCGGCCATGATTATAACAGGCACAATCATCTCCGATATCTTTCCGGTATCGCGCTCAGCCAGACAAGGTTGCCCTCTTAGTCCCGGTCTGTTCAATCTATCATTAGAGCCGTTAGCACAATATATAAGACAATCCCAATCCATAGAACCTATCGTAATCAAGGGCACACAACAAAAAATTTGTTTATATGCGGACGATGTAATATTGTTCATGAAAAACCCCAACACCACATTGCCTCATCTGCTCAAGTTGATTGAGGACTTTGGTGATTTATCGGGATTTAAGATAAATTGGCCGAAGTCGGCTTTCCTTCCACTTAACACCCCTGCAAAAAAAGATACAACCCTCCCAGGACAGATACCGATGGTAAAACATTTCAGATGCTTGGGAGTGGAAATATTCCCTACCATAAGACAAACGGTGAAGCACAACTACACAAAAATCCAAAACAAAATCAAAGACGACCTTGATAGATGGGCAAAACTTAAGAACACAGTACAAGCACGGATATCAATAGTTAAGATGGATGTACTACCTAAAATCAACTTCTTCTGTTCAATGCTACCGTTACCCCCTCCAGAGGGTTACTGGAAAAGATTACACTCCTCCACATACAAATTTATTTGGAATAACAAACCACCACGTATAAAAAGATCCACCGCACAGAGAAATAAAGCAGATGGTGGCATGGCATTTCCAGATTTTTTCCTATATTTTAAGGCGTACTCATTAAGTCCATTGACAACATGGTTTGACTCCCAAGCATTAGCATCTAGCACCATGTGTAACATACTCCAGAACGTATGCTGTTGGTGACGATCAAAGCATTAAAAAACGACCCCCCCACCCCTTTCATGCATTCATGATGAACATCAACATACCTATTATATACCTATTATATACATTTGATTTGGAAATAGTAGCGTGTCCAGGCGAGCAATGGCAACACTTTTAGTAAAATTCACGTATTGCTCCATAGCGCCATTTCCTGGAATTAGCCAGGATCACTCTGAAACGATACTTATATTCACCACGGTATAACACGCGAACGTATACATGAAAAAATTTCATTATTTTTCACATATTGAACGATGGAAAGTTGATGTCAAATGACCCATAGTATTGTATCCATAGCTATAATATAGAATATAGATATAGCCCTGCAAACACCGCCACGCAGCCCTATCTCTTAGAGTGGTGGCGCAGTAGGAACTAAGATGCTCTAGGCCTCTGGTGCTGAAAGAGTTAGGTCGCTTTCACATATAGTTTTGGTGGACTCGGTGCGGTTCTGGGGGTGAAGTTGCAACATTGTTGCATTCTTCATTTGGTTCGCCTGCGTTCACATAGAGAAATCTGTCAGCGGACCGAGACCTTCTGAACAATGTCACGCGGTCGAAAAGGGCGCTTGTCTATTGGACAGTGGAAATGTGTGTGTGGCTGCAAGCCCGTGTGTGCGCGCGCGCGTGTGTGTGTCTGTGTGTGCTGTCTGCGAGCCCTCCAGATCAGCGGAGCGAGTTTTGACATGGCATTGATCCATTGTTCTATTGAAGCACATTATCACCATCCTCTCGCTAAACAACTTGTAGACCAATAATAATAATATAATAGTATTGACGTGGCATTGATCCATTATTAATGCCGTGCGCCTCGGTAATAATAATAAGCCGCGTGTTTCTTCCTTCTTCCCAAGATGCACAGTTAGATATATAGATAGATAGATAGATAGATATATAGATAGATAGATAGATAGATAGATAGATAGATAGATAGATAGATAGATAGATAGATAGATAGATAGATAGATAGATAGATAGATAGAGAGATTATATGCAGTGTGCTTGTTTTGCAGTGAGTGCTGCAAGCAGTGGTAATAATAATCACTTCCTATATTTGGTTCGCGTTTGGTCCGCTGAAGCCGAACCGAGACCTACGTTTTCAGGCGGACTAGAGTTCGCCTGCTTGGTCCGTGGACCGAGTTCGACGCGCATTCACACAGACCCGAAAAACCGGACTATCGAATTCTGGTCCGAAAGTCCGGACCAAACAGCCCCTGTGTGAAAGCGGCCTTAAGGTCCAACGAAAAACAAACCTGCAGGTGACAAAAACAGCGTCCCTATAAATACAATTGTTCAGACATCCCCTTTAAGGGCAAACGCAACAAACCAGTAGGCAACAAAAACAGAGTCCAGTAAATACCTAATGTTCAGGTAGTCCAAGAACTCACCAGGCAAAAATGCCGACAGGTAATTCAAACAGGGAACCACGGAAAGGTGAATACACAGGGAATTATCCATGGGAGAATAATACTTCCAAAGCAGGAAACGACTCGATGCTTCTCACAGAAGACACGGCATGAAC